>NW_006239098.1:931467-941147 GCF_000226075.1 Solanum tuberosum | reverse complement strand
AAATAATATGGGTAGGGTCGGAATGATGGAGCGACTCTACTGAAAAAGAGAAATAATATGGGTAGGGTCGGAATGATGACATGATCCTACTAAGCACAACCCTACGCAAATCAAATTTGAGGAGTCACCGAAAAGAAGAATGGAACTACGCAAATCAAATCTGACAGAAAAGACACGGTTCTATGCAACTCAGATATGAGAAAGTAGTTCGGAAAAATCCACGGTACTACACAAATTAAGTATGAAAAGTAGTCCGGAGAGATGCACAGTGCTACACAAATAAGATATGCAAAAAAAGGTAGTCACTGAAAGGATGACACGGTGCTACAAAAATTAAATATGAAAAAGTAGTCACCGGAATGATGGCACGGTGCCACACAAATCAGAAATTGAAAAGTAGTCACCGGAAAGATGGCACGGTGCTACACAAATTAGATATAAGAAAGTAGTCATCGGAATGATGGCACGGTGCTACACAAATTAGATATGAGAAAATAATCACATGAAAGATACACGGTGACCCAACTTTTACTAACATAATTGTTGGCCAAACGGGCGACATATATGAGTAATAACCGCTCGCCGGCAGTGGAAGCTCTTTGATTATTTACCAAGATCATAGAGGCCCCGTGTGAGAAATATAGGAGAAGAATACTATTGAATTGTTGTCGTTTCTACATTATTACATTGAGACCCTATTTATAGACACTAGAATACAATCCTTTACCAAGTAGGATACTATTTACTATTCCTATTTCTATTTGTATTCCTATTCCTATTCTAGTAGGATTGTATAAACCTATTCCTATTCTAATAGGATTGTATAAACCTATTCATGTTCTAACAAAATCATTTTGATGACAGGCTTCATCCAGAACCTTATAGCCAAGCAAAAACATCTTAAAGCTGTTAAATTTGCTTATGCTTTTGTGCTTGCGGACAGTTTCCGGCCAATACCGATTCTGAAAGACGACTTGAAACAAACTATTCAGATTTCTGACAGCCACTGTTATGCAGATGTGTGCTCAGTCAAAGAAAAGGTCTTTAACTACTTATGTCACCATGATTATTTCCCATTAGATAGATCTTTCTTTGTAATGCTTGATCTTCTCTTTTGTGTACAGAATGAGTCCATTGAACAGAGTGTAGCTTCTATTAGAGCTGTTATCAAATGCATTATGGATCACGACCTTCAATCTCAATACCCACCCTCACAGCTTGAAGAGTATATAGAATCTCTCACAAGGCAGAAGACACATGTAACCACATCTATCATTTCTGAGGCTCAGAAACCACAGCAGACTCAGCTGAAGCATATGGAATCAACTAATCCATCTGTTCCTGCTGATACCAAGGCCCTCAGTTATACCTCATCCGTTGGAAAGGCCTCTACTTGCATGTTAGGTCATTCCGATGCTATGACTTCCATCCTTGTGAGCATGGGTGGAAAGAACTTGCAGAGTTTTCTAAACAATCATTGGAAAGAGCAGGGGTTGTTGCGCATTGAAATCTCTAGTGCTCTCAAACTGTCATCTGACTCGGGGATGCTTGTGTTGGAAGCACTTGAAGGATTTTATCCTCCAGAACCTCATAGTGAAGAAATTCTATTGGATCTTAGTGTTATCAGGAAAAGTTGCATCCTTCTACTGGAACAATTAATGATACTCTCACCAAAACTTAAACCAGAAGCCAAATTGGAAGCTCGCAAGCTTGCATTTGACTGGAAAGCAAAGATGAAAACTGAAACAGAAAACCATCTGGCAATCTTGGGTTTTCTGCTGCTAGTGGGTGCCTACGGCTTGGCATCTGCCTTCAATAAAGATGAGCTTGAGAGTTTGTGCCACACTGCAGCACAGGATGATAATGCATATCAGATTTGTCATGAACTCAGTGTTGCAGGTAAGACTTCTCGAAAGAATTCAAATCTGACCAGTCTTGTGTGTTATTTATTGTCGTGGAATATTAATGACATAGTGTGTTTTATTTTACCTTCTCAGGAGAACGTCCCCAGATTGAGAGATCTATTGATCCCTCTAAAACTGAACCTCTTTTCAACAATGTGGAAATGAAAGGCAGGGAATGCGATTTAATCTCTGGTTGTTCTTTAAGTTTTATTCATTGTGTATCAGATCCTGCAAAGCTTGTCTTGGATGCATTGCAGAAATGTCGTTCTGCCAACTTGGGGAAGTATAAATATGACCCATTAGTTATGAAGAGTTTTTCTGATTTGTTGGAGCATCTGAGAGACGTTTCTCCAGAAATAACACCACAGGTTAAAGTAGAGGCACTTGTGCTTTCTGTTGAGTGGCATGAAACATTGACCGGATCACAGCTGAATCCTTCAGAGGTCCTACGCTTTTTGCAACTTATAGCTACTTTTGAATTATCATCCTCTTATGATTCAGATGAGCTTCTAGGCCTATTGGAGATTGTTTACAAGTCTAGAAGAGCAATTAATCTGTTCAAAATCCTAGGGTTAAGAGATAAGGTCCCATGTATGCTCTCTCTCTCTCTCTCTCTCTCCCTCCCTCCCTCTCCCTCTCTCATGAATATGCACATACAGACCAAGCATGATATATTTTATTTTTTTTGATAACCGAGAAATCCGTCTGTGACCTGCCCTTTGGACCAATCACAGCCTTCTAAACTCGGTGGATAATGGGCCCGCCCCTCTACCCTTCTCCACTTAAATACCGGGCTTCGCTTTGCATGGTGTGGGGCTTGAACTTGCGACCTAAGTCACAAATCCTCCACCTTTTGCCACTCGAGCTAGGCCTTGGGGGCGCAAGCATGATATATTAGCTGCTGGTTATATGTTGGGTTTCTATTTTTCAACTTTATTCAGCTCTCACAAAGCATGAGCATGACTGTTATCTTTTGATTGACCACTTTGTGTTCTTATGGCCTTTTTGGATGTTTTGTCTATGGTAAATAGTTTGATCATCTTTTGTTCTTTCAAATTTTATTGGGAGAGAGTGGATGATTTCATCAAAGGTATTGGATTAGCATTGATGTTCTAAGAGGATCTTCGACAATATGCACAATTATGGTCTTCTTTATTTGGAAGTACAAAGTGATACCTTTTGACTGGACCTTCACACAGCAACTTTTTTAGTTGTCTGTCATTGTCCTTTCCATTATTTCTTTGCAGTACACTTGGGCAACCTTCTGAAGTTCTAATCAGAGTGCAGAAAGTATAGTTACTTGATATCAATTTTAATTGGTGATGAATTGTGTTCATTTTTGTGTGCATATGTATTAATTTTTTATTTTACAATTTTTGGTTATTGTGAGACCTTAGGTGCTATCTTCTATTAGGATTCATTATTTTGGATAGAGGGTGTCATTAGCCTCTGCTACTGTTGATACATGGGTCTTTGTGCTGAACTTATTTCATCTACCTTATCTTTCCTATACACTGAAGCATAAAATCTCCAGCTATATATGCTACAACTAATTATTTTCCATCTCAATCTACTTGACAGGTAGGAACTAAGGTTAGATGTAGACTGGTTTAATTTGTCGTACTCAGGAGTCTCGAGGAATAGGAATGGAGTAGGCATTTTAGTAGACATACAATGTGATAGAAGTCTGTGTAAGGACTGTAAGTTTATCCGAGTGAGTATCTTACAACTCAACATAAGCTCTTGACAAGGGATTTAGAGATTAAGAGCAAGCGGAAGAAAAGAAGTTTATATGATCTACTGAGGATCAAATGGGGTGGCTTGACTACTGCCAGTGCTCAGGAGATGGGGGAGTAGTTGATGGCGATGGGGCTTAGGGGAGTAGTGGGGATGCAAACAGTATGTGGGATAGGACAACCAATTTCATTAGGAAAGTAGCTAGTGAGGTGTTGGGAGTTTCGAGGGGTAATATGGGTGTAGATCTAGGGGATTAGTGGTGGAATAGGGCGGTCCCGGGGAAAGTAAAAGTCAAGAAGGCTGCTTTTATGAAATGGGTGGAAAGCAAAGACGAGGAGGAAAAGCGGGTTAATAGTGAGAGGTATTAGGTGGTGAATAAGGAAGCGAGGTTAGGTTACAACAGCTAAAATGACAACTTTGAACGCTTGTATGAAGAACTACAGGACAAAGGTGGGGATAGGAAGTTGTATAGGCTCACCAAGGTGAGAGAAGGGTCCGAGACCTGGACCAAATGAAGTGCATCAAAGATGAGGAAATCAATGTACTGGAGGAAGAGGCACACAATCGATGAAGATGACATGCATATTTTCATAAACTCTTGAACGAATAAGGAGAAAATATTGTGTTGGGTAATTTAGAGCACTCTGAAATTGTCGAGATTTTGGGTATTGTAGGGGTATAAAGATTTAGGAGGTTAAGGAAGTTATTTGTAAGATGAGAAGGGGGAGGGTGATTGGGCCAACTGAGATTCTGGTGGAATTTTGGAAGAGTGCAAGCAAGGCAGGTATGGAGGGGCTAATTGAGTTGTTTAATGTAACTTTTTAGGATGTCAAAAATGTCCGAAGAATGAAGGCGGAGTACAATGATTATGTTGTACTAGAACGATGGTGATATTCATAATGTAACTACTATAGGGGTATTAAGCTGCTAAGCCATACTATCTAAGTTTGAGAGAGAATGGTGGAGAAGAGGTTGAGGAGGGTGTGTCTATTTTTGAGAATCAATTTGGATTCATGTCGGGGTGATCAACTACAAAAGTCATTCATCTCATAATGAGATTGGCGGAGCAATATAGGAAAAGGAAGAGGGACTTACATATGGTGTTCATTGACTTACAAAAAGCATATGACAAAGTCCCTAAGGGCGTTAATGGAGATTTTGGATGTATAGGAGTCGTACGGCATACACTAGGACGATTAAGGATATGTACAATGGAGCCACGATTTGGATGAGGACACTGCAAGGACACTTGGAACACTTCCCATTCGTGATAGGGTTAAACCAGAGATCAACTCTTAGCCCATTTTTATTTTGCCTTGGTGATGGATGAACTAATCAACAAATCTAATAAAGGGAGGGCCATGATATCTGTTATTTGCAAATACATAGTATTAATTGACGAGACACGCGGCACAGTTAACAATAGACGGGAGTTTTGGAGACAGACCTTGGAGTTTGAAGGGTTTGGTTGAACATGTTTAAGACAGAGTAATTGGAGTGCAAGTTCAGTGACGTGACGCACAAGGTAGATATGGAAGTGAGGATTGATACACAAGTTACCTCCAAGAGAGAAAGTATCAAGTATCTTAGGTCAATAATTCAAGGAAATGCTTTGTCAAAAAAATTCAAGGAAATGGAGAGATTGATGATGATGTTACACCTCATGTTGGAGCAAGGTGGATGATTGAGACTCGCATTCAGTGCCTTGTTTGATACGAATGTATCAGCAAGATTTAAAAGGTAAGTTTTATAAAGTGGTTGTTAGACCATCTATGTTATACAGGGTGTTGTGTTGACTAGTCAGGAACTCGCACATCCTGACGATGAAAGTAGTGAAAATGAAGATGTTGAGATGGATGTGTGAGAATACTATGAGAGATAAGATTAGAAATGAAGATATTCGTGACAAGATGGGAGGCTTTGGTGATGGACACGATGAGGAAAGCAAAGTTGGGATAGTTCGGACATGTGAAGAAAAATGCAAAGATGCCCCAAGGAGGAGGTGATGGATGAGTTTGAAGAGAGGTAGAGTTGGGCAACAGAAATGTTGGGAGAGGTGATTAGAAAGGACATGACACCTGCAACTTATCGAGGACTTGATCCTAGATAAGAGGATATGGAGGTCAAGGATTAGGGTAGAAGGTTAGTAGGTAGTCAAACGTTGTTTAGTTGTTATTATTATTATTATTATTACGCTCTTACTATTTTATTCTTCGACTTTTGTATTACCTTTTGTTTCATTTTTCTTCAGTTATCATATTATTTGTTGTGGTTACTATTATTTTATCTATTATTTTCATCATGGCTTCTTCACTACTATAGTTCCTTTTTAAACCTGTTTTACTATGCTTTACTTGGGTCGAGGGTGTATGAGAAACAACCTCTCTACCTCACAAAGGTAGTTAAGGTCTACGTACACATCACTCTCCCTAGACCCCACTTATGGGATTACATTGGGTATGTTATTGTTGTTATTGTCATTCTACTTGACACTTAAATTGATGTTGGAGATTATCTTCCTCTACCAAAGTCGCACTTATACTATCAAAAACCATTTTGTACAACTGACTTCTCATATAATTTTTTTTATAGGCTTTATTGAGAAGCTGATAATGAGAAAACAATGGCTGCTGGCTATTAGGTACATCTATGTGTATAAACGTGTTCACTTGTTTCCACCTGTGCCTCTCCTTAAGGACTATGTGCTAAACGCAGAAGAGCTGGCTAAGAAAATACATGATGAGGGACTCGGTTCTCGTGAGGCCAAAGTAAGTACTCTTCTCTTTTATATCTTGAACTATCAAGTTTTGGTTCTGTGCTCATAATGTATCAAGCTTGCTCACAGGAAAAGGCTATAAATCGTGAAATATCTGCATTGAGAGCTGCAATTAAATGCATTCTGCGTCACAGCCTTCAATCAGAATACTCACCTGACCTTCTTCGAGCTCGTATTGCGAAGCTTCAAAGGCAGATGGCAGACCTAAGGATCCCAAACCAACACTCAGGCAAAGACAGAGATGTAGGAATTCTCTGCGCTCCAATTTCTCTTGCTGCCGCAAAAAAGCGTCTTGCCTCAGCTACTGAAGGTGTTACTGTACATGAGTCCCAACAGCAACAGCGAAAACTTAAGCGCTTCTGCCAGTTACCAACGCAGACAGAAGTTGGTCAAGAGTCTATCATTTGCAATGCTTCTCTGTCATCTGATGTGCAATCATCTTCTCAACCCACATCTGCAGATGCTCAATCACCAAACTACTCAAAAGATGTGTTTTCTCAGCCTTCAGATGACCAGATTTGTGATTCTGGACAACCATCTTCCCAGCTAATTGGTAGTTCACATGCTTATGATGACGCCAAGGTTGAAACTAGAGAACCGGACCTTCCAGTACAAGCATCGTGTCATGCAGCTGATAGTGGAAAGTTGAGGAGTCATAGTGATCACTCCGTGATCGATTATAGTGTGCCACAATCCCTGTCGCCCCAAATAGACCCATTTTATCATCCTGGGGGAAATCTGATGCCAAATCTTCAGGAGCTACTTAACAAGCTGATGAATTCTTTGCCCAGCTCAGGGAAAAGTGAAATAGGACCTAGTAAGAAGAGTTAGGTAGCAACTCTATTCAATTCTTCTCTTTATTTATACAAAAAAGATCAGTAACTATTTTAGGGACGGCCCAGCCGGGGGCTTCTGCAACACCCCATTGCTAAGCCCATTATGTATTGCCTTTGATACTTAACAAATCTCGACTCCTTTATATTTGGGGTCCCGTCCCTAGACGACTTGAGTAAAGGGGGAATCCAATAGCAACTGGTCTGTAGTGGTAGAACCTTGTTAAACTGAGGCTAACTAAAATGTTCTACCTGTTGTAAGTGTGCCACAATCTTTGTTGCAGATAAACCCCTCTTATTATCCGTTCCAAACCCTTAAGGGTCGTTTGGTAGCTAGTTAGAGTTATGCATGTATTAGTATGTAGGGATAAGTTGCAACTCAATCTATGTATTATTTTATGCATGTACTAGTTATGTAGGGGTTAGTTATATATATAAATATATATTAGTTATTCCACGCACAAAGTAATATGCCTCATAACTTATACATGTATTTTAGTTATGTGGGTTTCTAAATTGTCAACATAATATAATATTAATTTAATACATAAATAACTTATTTCCTATCTACCTATCAAACATCGTACAGGTTATATGGAAATTAATACATGAATAATTTATTTCTTACCTAGCTACCAAATAATTTTTTATTAACTAAAAGACTTCACTAAAAAAAAAAAGTCCTTAAATGCTGTTGGATGGAAAGATCTTCAAAATGTGGATGGATTTTTCTGTCCTTTGAAAGCTAACATATTTCTTTAATGAAGTAATTCTATGTTGAATATAATAGAATATTTAAGTATCACAAATAAGTAGGTCATTGAATTCAATTAATTTTAAAATAAATTTGATGAAATATAATTCTTTTTGGACTTAAATTAGTCAATAAACGTAGCTTTGGTGTTATGCCTATATATTAAAAGAGGTTAAAAGAGTTGTTTTCAATTTGAGTGGAGATAGTGCAAGTGATTATAATGGTTTCATAGGCCTTTTTAACCAAAGTTGTTGGGATATATTAGGGACAAATTTATAAAAGTCTGTTCATGTTTTTTTCTTTGTTTACTTTTATCAAATCCTTTACTCATACTAATCTGGTTTTACTAGCTAAGAAATCTATCATTCACTCTTTTCCAAATCTCAAATCTATTAGAATGAGTAACTTTATAAATAAGGCATCTCTAGAGTTGTTCATGATAGATTGAAGTTGGTGGTATCAAGATTAATCTCTGCCAATTAATTAGGCTTTGTGAAGGGGAGAAATATAATTGAAAATCTTTTACTCACTCAAAAAATTGCTTAAGACATAACAATAAAGGGGAAACAAGCCAATGTCATTATTAAGCTTGATACGAAAAAGGCTTATGATAGGATATCTTGATTCTATTTGATGAAAGTTCTTCAAAAGATGAAATTTTTCAGAAGTATTTAATGATATTATCTGGTGGCTTATAGCAAATAACTGATATTTGTTAGGAATTTGCTTTTTCAACTGCAGTTAATTTTACTTTTACTGTTTTATATTAGATAAGACTTAGTCAATTAGTTGTTAGCCATCTATTCCTATTATTTAGGAGTAAAATAGTGAGTTAGGAATATGCTAGTAGTGGGTTTACTGCTTTCTGTTTTTCATTCAGGTAATCTGAAGACATCAATAAAAATGTTCGTCTACCAATATTCTTCTTGACTTCTCTGCTTTCTAATAACTCATACTACTAAAATTTACCAACAATTGGTATCTAGAGCTTTTTTATCTTGCGGGATCTGTGGGTATTTCTGTGAGTGATTGTTTCAAGTGACTCAAGCGCCACAACTAGAAACAGCAAAAGATTAAAAATGGAAGAAAGCTCAAGTTTCTCAACAATGGCACCTCCTGTCTTCAATGGTGAAAATTTTCACATGTGGGCAGTGAGGATGGAAGCTTATCTCGAAGCTTTAGATCTTTGGGAGGCAATCGAGGAAGACTATGAAGTTCTTCCGCTACCCGAAAACCCAACAATGGCTCAACTCAAAAATCACAAGGACAAGAAAACCAGAAAATTTAAGGCAAATGCATGTCTTTTTTCAACAGTCTCTTCAACAATTTTCACTCGTATCATGTCTCTAAAATTAGCAAAAGCCATCTGGGATTATTTCAAGGCAGAATATGAAGGAGATGATCATATCAAAGGTATGCAAGTGCTAAATCTCATTAGAAACTTTGAGTTATAGAAGATGAAAGAATCGAAAACCGTCAAAGAATACTCTGTCAAGCTTATGAGCATAGCAAACAGAGTAAGATTACTTGGTTCTGAGTTTAAAGAATCGCGTATTGTTGAAAAGATTCTGGTTACTGTACCTGAAAGATTTGAATCCACCATTACCACTTTGGAGAACACCAAGGATCTGTCAAAAATCACTTTGGCGGAATTATTGAATTCCTTGCAGGCTCAA
>NW_006239098.1:922205-931369 GCF_000226075.1 Solanum tuberosum | reverse complement strand
TGTTAGGAATTTGCTTTTTCAACTGCAGTTAATTTTACTTTTACTGTTTTATATTAGATAAGACTTAGTCAATTAGTTGTTAGCCATCTATTCCTATTATTTAGGAGTAAAATAGTGAGTTAGGAATATGCTAGTAGTGGGTTTACTGCTTTCTGTTTTTCATTCAGGTAATCTGAAGACATCAATAAAAATGTTCGTCTACCAATATTCTTCTTGACTTCTCTGCTTTCTAATAACTCATACTACTAAAATTTACCAACAATTGGTATCTAGAGCTTTTTTATCTTGCGAGATCTGTGGGTATTTCTGTGAGTGATTGTTTCAAGTGACTCAAGCGCCACAACTAGAAACAGCAAAAGATTAAAAATGGAAGAAAGCTCAAGTTTCTCAACAATGGCACCTCCTGTCTTCAATGGTGAAAATTTTCACATGTGGGCAGTGAGGATGGAAGCTTATCTCAAAACTTTAGATCTTTGGGAGGCAATCGAGGAAGACTATGAAGTTCTTCCGCTACCCGAAAACCCAACAATGGCTCAACTCAAAAATCACAAGGACAAGAAAACCAGAAAATTTAAGGCAAATGCATGTCTTTTTTCAACAGTCTCTTCAACAATTTTCACTCGTATCATGTCTCTAAAATTAGCAAAAGCCATCTGGGATTATTTCAAGGCAGAATATGAAGGAGATGATCATATCAAAGGTATGCAAGTGCTAAATCTCATTAGAAACTTTGAGTTATAGAAGATGAAAGAATCGAAAACCGTCAAAGAATACTCTGTCAAGCTTATGAGCATAGCAAACAGAGTAAGATTACTTGGTTCTGAGTTTAAAGAATCGCGTATTGTTGAAAAGATTCTGGTTACTGTACCTGAAAGATTTGAATCCACCATTACCACTTTGGAGAACACCAAGGATCTGTCAAAAATCACTTTGGCGGAATTATTGAATTCCTTGCAGGCTCAAAAACAAATAAGGGTTATAAGAGAAGAGGGAATAAGAGAGGGAGCAGTGGCGGCCAAACATGAAGAGAGTGGAAGATACAAAAAGAAAAACAATAAGAAGAACCAGCCAACAAATGGAGAAGGAGCAGCTCGCTACAACAACAAAAGCAAAGTAGGTAGCTTTAAAGGAAACTATCCTCCTTGTAAGCATTGTGGAAAGAATGGGCACACGCCGTATAAGTGTTGGAAAAGGCCGGATGCTAAATGCAGTAAGTGCAACCAACTCGGGCATGAAGCAATTATCTGCAAGAATAAATTGCAGCAGCAATATGCAGATGCCCAGGTTGTTAATGAACAGGAAGAAGATCAACTCTTTTGTGGCATCGTGTTTTGCAAGCAATGTTTCAACTGAGGCTTGGCTGATTGATAGCGGATGCACAAACCATATGACTCATTAAAAGAGCTCTTTGAAGACTTGAAGCCTATTGGAGTTGCGAAAGTCAGAATAGGTCATGGCGGTTATATTCCGGCAAAAGGAATGGGAACTATTACAATTGAAAGTACACAATCAGGTACTAAAGCAATTTTCGATATTCTTTATGTACCAGATTTAGATCAGAACTTGGTAAGTGTTTGTCAATTGTTAGAAAAAGGTTTCAAAATGTATTTCGAAGATAAACATTGCTTGATCAAGGAAGCCTCAGGACATGACTTGTTTAAAGTCAAAATGAGAGGCAGAAGCTTCTCATTAAATCCATTGGAGGAAGAACAAGTGGTGTATTCGGCAAAAGAAAATGCTTCCAAGTTATGGAATAAGAGACTCGGACACTATCATTATCAAGGGCTTCTCAAAATGCAAGAATTGGTGATAGTCGAGAACCTTTTTAAACTGGGAGCGAGTTCTAAAAATTATCGGGCATGTCAATTTGGAAAACAAAGTAGACTTCCATTCCCAAAGGCAACTTGGAGAGCAACAAGAAAGTTGCAGCTGGTTCACACCGATATTGGAGGACCCCAAAGGACTCCTTCACTTAAAGGTAGTCTTTATTATGTTATTTTATTGATGATCTGACCCGAATGTGCTGGATTTATTTTTTAAAGTACAAATAGGAGGTCAAGAGCATTTTTTGGAAGTTGAAAGAGAAGTTGGAAAATGAAAGTTGCTACAAAATTCAGATTTTACGATCTGACAATGGAAAGGAGTACACGTCTCATTAGTTTGGTCTATTTTAAGAAGCAGGGATTGAATGTCAACTTACTACTCCTTATACTCCAAACAAAATGGAGTTAGTGAGAGAAGAAACAGATTTATCATGGAGATGGCAAGATGTATGCTGCACGGAAGATTTTTGCTAAAGAGGTTTTGGGCAGAGGCAGCAAATACAGTTGTGTTCCTACAAAATCGACTTCCTTCAAAAGCTCTGAAATATCAAACTCCTTTTGAAGCATGGTATGGATACAAGCCTCCGCTGCTATTTTCTTAAAGTGTTTGGTTGTCTTTATTTTACCTATGTACCTTAGGTCAAACGGGATAAACTAGATAAGAAGGCTGCCCCGAGCATTTTTATTGGGTACAATAATGTTTCAAAAGCGTACAAAATCTTTCAACCTGAAGGTGAGAAGATAGTTATCAGCAGAGATGTCCACTTCATGGAGAATGAAGAATGGGATTGGGATGACTCAAGGAATTCTGTCCAGAAAACAAGCTCATGGTTAAATGAAAGGGACGATGATCCACCAGTTAGGGGAACTCGATTGATCTCTGATATATATGAGAGATGCAATGTTGCGATTCGTGAACCTGCTAACCCTAAAGATGCTCTCAAGGACCCTAAGTGGAGAAATGCAATAGAGGAGGAGCTGTTTATGATCGAAAAAAATTTATATGTGACAACTTGTTAATAAACCTTAAGGTAGAAAAGTAAATGGGGTAAAGTGGGTGTTCCGAACCAAGCTAAATATTGATGGTTCAATCAACAAGCATAAAGTAAGGCTTGTAGTTAAGAGTTATGCGTAGATTTTTGGTGTAGATTTTTCTGACACTTTTGCTCCAGTTGCTAGGCTTGACACGATCAGATTGCTTATAATTGTTTCTGCACAACGTGGCTGAAAAGTGCATCAGATGGATGTCAAATCAGCATTTCTTAATGGCATTCTTGAAGAAGAAATTTATGTTGAGCAACCTGAAGGGCTTGTTATAGATGGAAAGGAAGATAAAGTCTATCGACTACATAAAGCTCTTTATGGCTTAAAACAGGGACCAAGAGCTTGGTATAGTCGAATAAATGATTATTTGCTCGGTCTTGATTTCGAAAAGAGTCTTTCAGAATTCACACTGTATGTTAAACATAATAGCAGTGAGATTCTTGTTGTTTCTCTTTATGTGGATGACCTTTTGATTACAGGGAGCAGTGAAAAGCTAATTGATGAGTTCAAGCAAGATATGATGCAAGCTTTTGAAATGTCTGATCTTGGTCTTATGACATATTTCCTTGGAATGGAGATTACACAAGGAAAAAATGAGTTTTTCGTTTGCCAGAAAAAGTACGCAAAGGAAATTCTCAAGAAATTCAAAATGGAAAATTGCAAAGAGATTAGTACTCCCATGAACCAAAAAGAGAAACTAAGTAAAGATGATGGAGCCGAAAAGGTGGATGAGACACACTTCAGTAGTTTCATTGGGTGTTTAATGTATCCTACAACAACAAGACCCGATATATTGTATGTTGTAAGTGTTTTTATCAAGATTCATGCATTGTCCTAGTGAAGTACATTTGCAGGCAACCAAAAGAGTTGTGCGATACATCAAAGGAACCATCACCTATGGAGTCAAGTTTCAGAAGAGTCAACCTTTGAAGCTTTGTGGGTATTCCGACAGTGATTGGGGCGGGTTCCGGAGGATGATGCAAAGTGTACTTCAGGGTACTGTTTTAGTCTTGGTTCTAGAATTTTCTCATGGAGTTGTAAGAAACAAGATATTGTAGCTCAATCTACTGTCGAAACTTAGTTTGTGGCAGCTGCAGCAGCAGTAAATCAAGCATTGTGGTTGAAGAAAATTCTAGTTGATTTGCATATGGAGTCGACTGGAAGCATCAAAGTGTTCGTGGATAATGAAGCAGCAATAGCTATATCTCACAATCTTGTGTTTCATGGAAGAACTAAGCACTTCAAAATCAAGTTATTTTTCTTGAGAGAAGTGCAAAAAAATGGAGATATAACTCTTTTCTACTGCAAGATGGAAGAACAATTGGCTGATATATTCACTAAGCCTTTACCCGCCAGCATGTTTCAACTTCTCAGACAGAAAATTGGAGTTTGCAGTTTCCAAAGCAAGGAGGAGTGTTATGAATTTGCTTTTTCAACTGCAGTTAATTTTACTTTTACTGCTTTATATTAGATTAGACTTAGTCAATTAGTTGTTAGCCATCTATTCCTATTATTTAGGAGTAAGTTAGTGAGTTAGGAATATGCTAGTAGTGGGTTTACTGCTTTCTATTTTTCGTTCCAGTCTTATAAATGTAATCTGAAGACATCAATAAAAATATTCTTCTACCAATATTCTTCTTGACTGCTCTGCTTTATAATAACTCATACTACTAAAATTTACCAACAATATTCATGGTTCTTTTATTCCACAAGAGGGGTAAAATAGAGAGATCCTTTATCCCCTGCACTATTATTCTTAGTGCTAAAATTTTATCCAGAGCTTCGAATTCTTTGTTTGATGATGAGAAATTTTTGAAATATAATCTGTCTAAATGGAGTCCAACTCTGAATCATTTGGCTGTTGCAGATGACACTATAATTTTTGTAGCAACACATGAGCAATCAATCAAAAGAATTATGAAGATTTTGAGTCAAATACAAGTCTCAATTTAGCCAACTAATTGATAAAATCAAAAATGTTTGGTACATGCATTAGAAGCCTAATTAATAAAAAGTCAGAAGGTTTGATTAATAGATGTACAAATTTTATTTGAAGTTAATTCTCAATCGCTTATTTAGAGTGTGCTATCACTCATGCCAAAAAAGAGGAAGAGTAATTATAATGAGCTCATTAAGAATGTGAAGGATAAAGTTTAAATTTGGAAAGAGAAGATGTTATCTCTTGATGGTAAAGTTACATTAATTTATAGTGCAATACTAAGTATTTCTATTCATATTTTTGCAGCAATTGTTCCTCTCAAATGTGTAATAATAGAGTTACACAAGAATTTTGCTAAATTCTTTTGGAACAACATAGAAACTGGTAGAATTAAGCATTGGGTTGTCCAGCTGGATATTTATCTACATGAAAAAAGAAGAAGATGGTTTTGATTTTAAATATTTTTTTATATTTCTAAAACTATGTTTGCAAATCAATTAATTGCTTGATAAAAAACTTAATAAACACTGTCACATCAAATCTTATATTTAGGATACTTTAAAAAATGAATCATGTAACTCACTTTCTACTTTAAGAAATAGCTACTAAATGTGGACCCCTCTTAAAGGAATCAAATATTCATATCGGTAGGTCCCTACTCGAGGGAGATCAATAACAATATGATAGTTCTATCTTCCACTTGTCACACCCCTATTTTTTCCTCAAACACGAATAAAGGTTTTGAAAGAAAAGAGTTTTTCCAATTAAAGTGACATTTTGAAAAGAGATTATTTTATTTCAGAGTCGCCACTTGGAATTGAGTTTTGGTGTTCCAAGTCACCTTATTTGAATCCCTATTCAAAAGGAAATTGACTCTATTTATTATTGGTCTGCGAACTAGAAATTCGGATAAGGAATTCTATTGAACGAGGGGAAGGTGTGAGGCACCCCTCGAGTCCCATGTTTCTAGCACGGTCTCTTTATTGACTTATATCTGAATTTACTTAACTTTGGATACATTATATTTATTATCTTAATAAAATTACTTATGTCCCATTTTCTTTGATTTATTTTAAACTGTCTTGTTATATTAGTGTGTGGTTTACTAACAACACCGCTTTCCAGTCTTACCACAAATTGTGTATTTGTTTGTATTTCAAGATTAAAAGTAGTTTAATGTTCTTTAGATAGTAGTGTTTGCCTTATTATTGTTAATAGCCTAAATTACATGTTATCTTAGTTTTATTTTTATGTTTTCCTAAAAAAAGAATGAACACAAAGTAAAAATAAATTAATACACCTTTCCATACCAATTTTACACATGTTACATTAGTATAAACATGTTAGGAATTATGGGCACCTAAAATCTTTTATTTTCCTTTATTTTAGTCATTAATTAAAATGAAAAGAAAAACCTGCTAATTAAAATCAATATTTTACATAATAAAGATTTGTTATTAATATCATTTCAGTTTGTTAAACCATAAATACATGTATCATCATAAGAGAATCAAAATATAAAAACAAGAATAGATGTAGACAATAATTTTACTTAACATGAAATAAATCATGGATTGTTTAAACATGAGATAAACTAAGTTTTGTTATAAAATTTTGCACTAAGTCTAATGATATAAAAGATCTAAACATAAAGTTGATACGGAAGATTTGAACATACTTCATATTATAACATCAATGAATATTAATGGTTTAAACACATACGAAATTTAACAATTTCAATATATTGCAACTAATGCTTGTATAATCATGACATTAAACTATATAAAAGGAATTAAGTATTACCTCTTGTGAAAAGTAATTCACAAAAAAAAAGACCACAACCAGAACCACGAAAATAAACCTCGAACTCAACTTTTTGTCGTATTGTGTTTTTATGTTCTTGCGTATGAAAGTGTTGAATGTGGGCTGAATAAAAAAAAATTGATGTGTTCTTTTCCTCCTTTTCTCGTGTGTGTATTTTGATATTGTGTGGATTTTTTGTATTCCTGATGCTAGTATCCTCGTCTAGTCTCTGTTGTTGTAGTGTAATTATATAGGATATATGTAGTGTGTTGTGTATATGTTGTGTGTGTCGTGCATGTAGTGTGTGTAGTTTGTGGGAGATTAAGGTGTGTTGTGGGTGGAGATAAAATAGGGTAATTGGGGGGTTGTGGTAATTGGCAGGGAAGGTGGGTAATTGGTGGGTTTAAATTATAATATAATATAATATAATATTATATAATATAATATAATATAACATAATATAATATGATTATTTCATTAAAATTGAGTAGCTAATAATAAATTATAATT
Source organism: Solanum tuberosum (assembly GCF_000226075.1). NCBI lineage: Eukaryota > Viridiplantae > Streptophyta > Magnoliopsida > Solanales > Solanaceae > Solanum > Solanum tuberosum. The sequence goes on along the minus strand of NW_006239098.1, from coordinate 924,250 downwards.
AAGAAATACTAGCTAAAATTAAAATAAAACATATATTTTTGTTATTTTCAAATCTTTTATAATACACTTACTAGAATAAGACAAAAATTAAAATATCTAACTTAGACATAAAAGAAATATCTAAGGAATAAAAAATAGTGTAAAACCTTATGTTCGGTCAAAAATTACGTGTCTACACCACTAGTAAGGACTATAACAATAATATGTAATTACTAGTTGCACCAAGTCTAACAAACTCATCGTTCGCTACGTAATCCATCAAGGTTTACTTTCAAAACTATACTTTCTTTATAATCAGATGAGTGCTCGTATAAACATTTTTAAAAATATTTCAGGTCACTTTAGTTAACAAAAAACTTGTCAAAATAATATTTCTTCAAGTAATAAGAAAATCATCACAATAATCGTAATCACATCTCAAGTAATCGTAAAGCATGCCTAGTAATGGTAACAACATTTCAATAAGTGGTAAACATCTCAAGTATATTATTTGGTATCGTATCAAGTAAACGAACTTGTCCCATATGCAACTTAAATTATTCGATAACACATTCACTTTAAAAATCATATGTAAATTGTACAAGTTATGAAAAATCGTATGTCTACAGTTTGCCTCTTTTTGACTGGAAACACGAAGAGTTTTCAGACAAAGAAGTAGACAAAGCGACAAGTTTTGACCGGACTCTTATTAAAAAAATATGCGATCGAGTCCTTGTTTTGGACATCCTACATATCCCGGGTTATAAGGGAATCAGGTCACGTGTAGTTCAAGAAGATGAAATAATGAGTTGGAAGTTAAGTGAGCTCCCATCGTGGCTCCAGGTCGCGGCTCCTATGCTTACATAAAAAAAATGAAAGCTAATAGTCAAATAAAAGTACAAGATCCTATCTATGGAGCTTCTCTTGAGTCTTGAATATCACCTTGATTTTTGGGTGAGTATCTTGATCTTGAATTGGATTGAGGCTTAACTTGCCGCTTAGAGTGAATTTTTGACACTCTTCAAAATGACAATTTGAAAATGTTCTTGAATGACTGCATGTTTTCTTGATGCTGAATATAATTTGATGTCAAGAAATCAAGCTTCTACATGCGCTGAAGAAGCTGATTCTGGCTATCATGGTGATTGATCATTCTAAAAAGTGTTGAAACTTTGTTCTCGAATTTGAAATCCATGTTTCGCTTGAAAAACCTGAAAACCATTACAAACAAAAGAAATAAACAAAATTTTTGCCCTAGTTTTCACTGAAATTTTTTTGTGAGTTATTAGCAAATGTAATTTTTTTTTAAAAAAAACAAACTCAGACTAGGAAGTGTTTATCCTAGGAGAAAAAAAATAATAAACGTCTCAGACCAGAAAGTTTTTATCCTAGGAGAAAATAAAAAAAATAAAACGCCTAAGACTAGGAAGTGTTTATCCTAGGAGAAAAATAAAAAAATAACAGTCTCAGACTAGAAAGTATTTAACCTAGGAGAAAATAACTAAATCTCATTATGTAGGTGGGTCCTGCTAATCCTTTTATGTAGGAGGGTCCTGCTAAACTAAATCCCATTATGTAGGAGGGTCCTNTCACATTATTTAGGAGTGTACTGCTAAACTGAATCCCGTTATGTAGGAGGGTCCTGCTAATCCCATTATGTAGGAGGTCCTGCTAATCTAAATCCCATTATGTAGGAGGGTCCTGTTAATTTAAGTTCCATTATGTATGAGGGTCCTACTAATCTAAATCCATTATGAGGAGGGTCCTGCTAATCTCATTATAAGGAAGGTCCTGCTAATCTAAATCTCATTATGAGGAGGGTCCTGCTAATCTAAATCCCATTATGAGGAGGGTCTTGCTAATCCAATTATATGGTTCTGTTAATCCCATTATGAGGAGGGTCCCTCTAATCTAAATCCCATTATGTAGGAGGGTCCTGCTAATCCCATTATGTAGGAGGGTTCTGTTAATCCCATTATGAGGAGGGTCCCTCTAATCTAAATCCCATTATGTATGAGGGTCTTGCTAATCCCATTATGTAGGAGGGTCCTGCTAGTCCCAATATG
>NW_006239098.1:914567-922171 GCF_000226075.1 Solanum tuberosum | reverse complement strand
TCTCATTATGTATGAGGGTCCTGCTAATCCCATTATGTAGGAGGTCCTGCTAATCTAAATCCCATTAGGAAGAGGGTCCTGTTAATCCCATTATGTAGGAAGGTCCTGCTAATCCCATTATAATGAGGTCCTGCTATACTAAGTCCCCTTATGAGGACGATCCTGCTATACTAATTCCCATTATTTATGAAGGTCCTGCTAATCCCATTATGAAGAAGGTCCTGCTAGTCCCATTATGAGGAAGGTCCTGCTAGTCCCATTATGAGGAGGGTCCTGCTATACTAATTCACATTATGTAGGAGGGTCCTGCTAATCCCATTATGAGAAGGGTCCTGCTAATCCCATTGTGTAGGAGGGTCCTTCTAATCCCATTATGAGGAGGGTCCTGCTAATCCCATTATGAGGAGGATCCTCCTAGTCCCATTATGAAGAGGGTCCTGCTATACTAATTCCCATTATATAGGAGGGTCCTGCTAATCTTATTATGAGGAGGGTCCTGCTAATTCCATTATGTAGGAGGGTCCTGCTAATTCCATTGTGTATGGGGGTTCTACTAATCCCATTATGAGGAAGGTCCTGCTAAACTGAATCATACCATAACATTTTATTTTTAATTTTTAATTTGTAAATGTTTTAGATTAGGAAATGTTAATCCTAGGAGAACAAGAAAGAAAATAATAATATTAATGGTCTCCGGCTAAGAAGTGATTATCCTAGGATAAAATGAGAAATAAATGTCTGAGACTAGGAAATGTTTATCCTAGGAGAAACAATGCATGTAATTTTTTTTTCTTGCAATAATGTTAACAAATTTGAGTCTTCAAGATACCTTTTATGTTAGGAACATTTCCTTGTTTTAGAAAAGAAATAAAGAAAATTTATGATTTTTTTTTATGTTAATGGTGGTTGATTTGTGGCATTGACTTTGAGGAAAATTGTTCCTGTTGTTGCAATGTTTGAAGCTAATTTTAGCTTTAGATAGACTGCTTTCGTTTGCTAGTCAGCTTACCTTGATAATCTTGAAAACATCTCTAGTTGTTCAGAACTTTCAACTTCAACTTTGTTAAATTGTTTCCACCCTCCAACAATTATTGAATCTTGTATTCATATAAATTATCAAAACTTGTCAATTGTTGGCAAGTTACTATGCATATCACTATTTCTTGAATCATGTCACATTTGATGTGCTGACCAAACTTTGTTTTGTGCAATTGAAGAGATGGTAACCATTTTGAAATCATTTTCTGCTTGATTTGATGAAGACCAACTCAAGGGAAAAAATGAAACTGAATTGAGCGGTACAAATTAAGAAGAAGAAAGAAAAGTAAAAATAAAAATTGACCCTTTAGAGAGAAAAATAAAAATGAAAATAAAAAGAGAGTCCTTTGAGGTGATGGTCAATTCTAATGATCACGACATGCATATGAGATTAAATAGCTTGATTTGTCCAATCAATCTAAACTTTATCTTTGTCAATCTTTCGGCCTTCTGAAGTCAGACATTTATAATCCAACTTTTGCACTAGATTCATACCTCACATTCGACTTGTGGTGCCTCGAAAGGTTTTTCACCAATAATCTCTCTCATTTTGTATGTCTCTCACTCACCATCGTCTTATAGTGCCCTGAGGATTTTCACCAATAAGACTCTCTCATTTTTCACTTCCTCTCAACACAGATGATGTGTTAGAGTGCTTTTGAAGTTTTTCGTCAATACGATTTCCTCCCTTTTCACTCCTTATGCAAGGGAAATGACATTTTCCTTATACGATAATCAACACTAAAAGCTTGCTTGACTTGTCATTGTTAAAAATTGATCAGAAGATTTTTATTTGGATTGGAACGTGACTTTTGGACAGGGTTACAAAGAAAGGATTGGCATGAAGGCTCAAATATATGCGGTAACAGGGTTAAGACTTACAACTTTTGAAATCGACTCTATTTTGTAAAATAAATAAACAAACAAAATAACATAATAATAATAATAATAATCAATATTATTATTATTATATTTTCCCCAGATTTTGTGATGAGGACCTTTTAGAATTCCTTTTTGGTTGGACGGAACCTTAAAATAAGGTTGCCTACGTATCTTGTCAAAGCAAGAATTAGGTCATACATAGTTCGGGAAGTTTATTCTTTTGTTGTTATTGATTTTTTTTTCAACCTTTTTTTTTCACTTTTTTTTTCTCGACTCTTTTTTTTGTGACTTCTATTTTTTTTTCGTGACCCCTTTTTTTTTACTGTATTTTGATTCCAAAAGAAGAGTATGAAAGAAAATAAAATTAAGGCTCCAAAGGGGTAGCAAAGGATTACACAGTGATCGGATAGTAGAATGAAATGTCATCGTCATATCAATTATTACAAATGTCAAATACAAGCATTCCCTTTAAGATGTGAAAATCATACATTATCTCTTTGCAACATATGCATTGATGGATATGTATATCATTTTTGTTCCATATTTGTCAGCTTGAAATCTCCATTTTAGTAATACCTTCTTGACAACAAGTGACATATGTCAATTTAAATGAAATTTATTCTTTTAAGCATTTTCGCCACTAAAGGACGTATCAAGGTGTTTAAGTCCTTTATTCATTTCCTCGAATGTATTTTTTTTCTCTTTGGTGTATTCATTCCATGACTAGATATAATCTTAAGATCTGACCAAATCCTCTTGCATATCATGTCACAAAAATTGAATTGAAAAGTGATGCATATATGAAAATCTAAATAGATTGGATCCACGTGACACAACACAAAAATGATATAAAGATAAAAGACTTGATGACAAGATAATAAAATAAATTTTAGGTTAAATCACTACTAAAAAACTGCTAAAAAACGACGGACAGAAAAGCGACGAACAACGTCGCTTCAAAAAGCGACGCCATTTACCACACTGTCCGTCGCTTTTTAATAAAAATAATTATTTTTCAAAAAGTGACGAACGGCATCTCTTAGTCCGTCGCTTTTTTCGCGGATTTTTGTGCCAAATATATATATAATTAATAATTAATTGATTAATTATTTTTTAAAGGAGCGACAGACAACATCTCTAAGTCCGTCGCTTTTTGGTCAACATGACTGGTCAAAAATTTAAGAAAAGCGACGGACAACGTCTCTTAGTCTGTCGCTTTTTTGGTCAAAATTTTGGTCAAATATTTTTAAAAAAGCGACGGACAGTGTCTCTTTGTCCGTCGCTTTTCTTAAAATATCTTTGACCCAGATCGAGATTTTCTTATTTTCTTCTCTCTCTCCTCTCTTCAGTTTTTTTTCCCTTCTCTCAATCGATCTCCCTCCACCGGCTGCCGCCTCCACCACCGCCGTCGCTGCCCTTGCTTGTCACCGCTAGTTGCCGCCAGTCGCCGTCCGTCACCTCCCACCGCTGCCTCTCCTCTTTGTTAAGGTTGATGTTTAATTTTAGGTTTTTTTTTCAATTCTAGTGATTATAGTTGATTGTTAGTTAGTATATTATTGTTTTAGTTTGTTGGGTTGTGTTATTGTTAATTTGATTTGATTATTGTTAGTTAGGTAGAGAATTGGAGATTTTTGATTTTAGGGTTTTCTTTTAAATTGGGTATTGTAATTAGTGAATGAAATCTCATGTTATCCAGCGTATAATGATACTTGGGAAATCTTCCCTATACCTTAATTACTAGGGTAAACAATTTATCTATCTATTATGAATCAACTATTGAGCTTTTTGGGCTAAATGAGCTGAATGACTTGCGGTGTACTCAAATCATACCGTGACAAATAATTATGAAACTTTTAGATTTTTTAAATATGCATACTCTTGGTACTAAATTATTCTTTTAAAATAGTCTGTATATATTTATATACTCATAAATAGATAATTATGTTATAAGTATGAAACCTTGCTCAATATCATTTTTAATGACACTAAAATTTGTATTATGCTAACTTCATGCTTAAGAGAAACTATAAAAATCTTGTTGAGCTCATGATGGAATTGCATAAAAAGAGTAAAACCCTAATTTCAATACTATATAAGAATTATGTAGTAATCTTTGAAAGAAAATGTAACTTTGATATGAGAGTGAAAGGATACTCTTATTGGAACCTTTCATACCAGAGAGAAAATGAGTTTTGGAAAGCTTAGAACCCCTAATTTAGCCTTTCTTGAAGTCTCTTCTGAGTTTGGAGAGTTTCGAGCATAGAATAAGAAAGACATTGAGTGTTTCATCTTATATACTCCCTTAGTTGATGCTAAAATTTCATAGTTTAGGCTTAGGAAGATTAAAAAAAAAAGACAAAATACCAGAAAAATACTTAAATTGCTGAAAAATAGTGACCCACGAGTCACTATACGACTCGTACTATCTGAGACAAAAAAAGTTAGGCTGAAGTGTCTCTGATAATACAATCATAACTTTTAATTAAAATGCATACCACATACCATATCAAATACCATAATACTAAAATCATGATATTAAAAATTTCGGTATGGTAATTTAGTATATACCATACCATACCATGCCCAACCCTATCCTCAATAATCAGAGTCATATCTAGGATTTTGACATGATGGTGCACTATTGCGAAAAAGTGGATCTAAGATATAAATTTGATCAGCTTGACATTTTAGGTTCTTATCACTAAAAATCGTTAAAATTATAAAATTATAGGTCCAATATTAATTCTTATCTATTCAAATAGTGTATTTTATGTATATATATATATCGCCAGAGGGATTGAGATCGACTGAACCCATTGATTGTATGTTATATCATCCAGTATTTCTAGTTTTAATATAAACATTTGGTTTAGTTATGTAAAAAAAAATTACAATACTAAAGAAAATAGGAATTTTCAATGTGACAAACTTGAAAATTTTAAAAGATTAAAGGTATATATATAAAGTGCTACTAATTACCACTTAGAGAGATGTACCTAATTATAGAAAGAAAAATACAACAAGATAGATGTAAGATTCAGATTTTTAACCTCACTCATAGAGGTACACTCAATCATCATTGTATTTTTTGATATGTGGGTTCACACATCTATATTTAAATATTTTAAAAAAAATATAACACTAATCTATATATAATTTTAGGAGAAGAGCATGGATTCATGTGAACCCGCTGACACCTCCTGCGTACGCTTCTGTCAGTAATTTACATTAAGGACTATAAACTTAAACTTTATTACTATAACTATAATGGATGTGCATATTCCACGAAAAGCTATCGAAAGGACCAAAAATGGAACAAAATAAGCATATGGAGATGTAAGACTAAATATGAAAAAGTTGTAAAGCACAACTTACTCAATAAATTCAATCATGTGAATTGAATTTAAAATATTTTTAACAGATTTGATATTATTATTATTATTATTTATTATTCTTATAGTCTTTTTGTCATTGAAATATGTTAACTATTTGACTATATTGAATTTATAGTATCTTATATGACAATTCCTAAATCGGAAAAAATAATCAAAACAAAAAAACAAAGAAAATCAAATCAAATCAAACCAAGTTTATAATTTGATTCAAATTGAATGCCATTTTAAAAATAAAAAATCAAAATAACAAAATCAAATAACGCAATATTGAATAAAAAAAGCATATGCACATTCCTTCTTTCAGTGACATTATCTCAAAGGCAGTACGATATGTTTAAATTGCCAAGAAGGGTAACCATGACTGCAAGATAGGTCAAAATTATTAGAAACTGGTGAAACTATTTGCGCTTTGTGTGGCTATAAGAAAAAATAATAATAACATATTTTGTCACAATTAAAATCTTCGCGGGCACCCACACCAACCCACCGATAGGATAACCAACACTATCAACGCCAAACTATAGAATAAAATTCTAAGTCTTAAAAAAATAAAAGAATATACGAAAGTCTAACAATTACAACCCTGGAATTTGAAAATCAGCATACTAAAGCATCTAACAAGTATAAGAATAGTATAATAAATAAGGAGTCTCAATGTCTGGAAAGAATAGAAATTAGAAATAAGAGGATCTGCGGCAACTTGAACAAAAGTTGTTGAGATTAATTACTTGTTTAGTCCATTGTATTAATTTTGTAACTAACTATGTACAGTCTGTCATTAGCTATATTAATTCAATAATGTAGTTAGTTGGTTAGATTCCATTTTTCTGTTAGTTAGTCAGATGAGTACTATTCCTATATTTAGCTTAGGCATTGTAATCTTTCTTTTCAGTTTTCATTAATACAAAATCAGAAGATATTTTTCTTCAACTTGCTCTTTCTCTCATCTCTCTCCAAGCTTCAATGGCAGCTTTAGCATATTTTTTAGAATTACTTAATATCATCTTAGTTAAGTTGCAATGTATTCACTCAGTCTCATATATCAATATAAATCACTTGTCCTTTTTTTCTTCAATCAATTCTTATTCTCCTCTGTTAAACACTAGAACTAACTGTAACACCCCGTATTCTACGTGTACTAGTTCTATTTATTAGGCTTAAAAAACTTCCTTGTGGTATAGTTATGGACTCGTTTTCTTATGTGACTAGTGACAATATAATAGGCTTAAAGTGAACTGTTTGTGGATTTTGATGCGACCCGATTAAGTTGACGTTGATGGAAGTATTTAAACTTGAGATCATAAGTTGGTATTTGAGTCTAAAGTTTAACATAGTGTAGTGTATATAAGTTTTAAGTTAAGTTAAATGTATTAAGGTCTTGAAATGGAATAAAATATTAAGGTGTTTGCTTGACTTCACTAAGCTAGTAGATGACAAGTAGGTGCATCACCTACTTTGACTTATTGACCAGCCCAAAGGACCAAGTAGGTGCATCACCTACTAAGACTCTTTTGACCATGTTATTGGGCCAAGTACACTACACCTACTTGCATTAATCTGGCCCAAGCTGAATTGAAGAATAAGGGGAAAATGGACAGCCAAGGCCCAATCTTTCCAAGCCCACAAGAAATAATTTGAATGGAAAAGTAGGTGCATCACCTACTTAAATGTGTGGCCTAAATTAAAGACACATGTTTGGCTGCAAAAGAAGTACAAGAAAGGTGGCAAAAGGCTCAATGTTCTTAAGTCCAAAAAGGCCCAAGTGAAAAGTCCAAGTAGGTGGGTCACCTACTTGAAAATTATGGCCCAAAATGAGTGAGAAAGTCAGCCAAAGCAGGTCCCTTTAAAAAGGGATTGATATCAGCTTTTTCCAACCATTTTTACTTTGCCAAAAATCTGATTTCTAGAGCTTTCTCTCTTTTCTCTCTTAGCTTCATACAATAGCCATTAAATACCATTAGGGTTCTTGAATATTAGGGAGTTCAAGCTATTGAAAGGTATAATTTAAGACAAGTTAAGGAGGACAACCTTTACCTTGAAGAATCCAAGTCTTAGCAAGTGATAGTTCTGTCCAGCAAGGTAAGCTACTGCAATTTTCTCCTTCTTATGCTTGATTTAATTAGGACACTTGGTATGTGTTAGTGAGTTGGAAATTGTTACTTTTACATGGTGTAATATTAGTGAGGATGTTCTGGTGATTAGTGCATGTTGGGAAAGCCATGGAGGGGAGTCCTCTTTAAATTCAGTTATGAGCTTGTTTGAGCACTTCAAAAGTAATATTAGCTCTTC
>NW_006239098.1:913288-914306 GCF_000226075.1 Solanum tuberosum | reverse complement strand
GAAAGAAAACATTGGCTAGATAAATTGCATGTTTACTGCTTGGTTACTATTTTGGTGAGATCAAGTAGCTCAAGTTGATTGATTATCTACTAATACTAGTCTTACAACTTATTTTATTGTAGATTAGTAATCTGAAGAGAAGGAGCTTAAGTCATACTTTTTGAATTGTATAGCAAGGTATGTAAGGCTATTCGATTTCCTATTTCTTTGGTATGAATCCAATACTTGTATTACAAAGTAAGCTTTCTAAGTGCCCTTGGTAGTGACTGATCCATAGATCCAGTTCCTACACCCTAGAGCATTAAAGTGAGTACTCTAATATATATGAGTTTGTTACTAAATATACGTGCTTACTCTACCAAGTATTAGCATGCAAGGTTTAAACTTGTTTCACCGTCAAAGTACCCTTGGCACGTATTTCCCTTATATAAATCAAAATGATCCTAGATTACACATGGTACATATGTTTGTATGTTGGATATACAATCTGCCCATATCATGCCAATTAGCTTCAATTATCTATATATATGCCATCTTGTCACATGTTCATACATTCCCTTTATTGGTCATTACTCCCATTGTGTTAGACTATAATGTTACCTCACAAGATCCCTACTTGCTCTGTTGTACATTTTATATGTACTTACTTGGAATATGTATCCGTCCTTAAGTTGATTCTGCCCACGTTCTCCCTTGGTTCCACTTTCATGTATACCTTGTATCTGATATTAGTTAGTGAGTATCCGACTACCATATAGAGTTCAAATCTCTTGGCTGAATGTTAAATGTCTTCACTTGATATGTGCTTCAATTTGAGATGTCAAAATGCTTAACTGAGTCATATGCTTCTAAGTATTACATGTGCATGTCACATTTGCTTCCCATGTCATTGTTATTATCGTAAGTCCATATTCATATGTCTTCTACTACTGGTCCATAGTTCCAAAGCTCAACAATGATTACGACCACCAAAACAACAATCTCAAAAGAGATAATGATCATCAAAAGAACAATCTCT
>NW_006239098.1:872123-913174 GCF_000226075.1 Solanum tuberosum | reverse complement strand
GCCTAGCATGGGTCATCCTCTTCTACCGCTGATCAGCTGGTCATTTGTATCATATGTCTTATAAATATTATAATGCAAAGAGAAGTAAAGAAAAGAATGTAACATACACGATTTCACAAGTATAAGCAAAGGTGGTCTCTAATCTTTATTTATTGCTATTTGGTTTCACTTGAGCTCTCATTTTAAATATGGTTGTATTATGCCTTACATATTCAGTACATTCTTTCGTACTGACGTCCCTTATCGGGGATGCTGCATTTCATGCTGCAGGTACATGTACTCAACTAGTAGATCTCCTCAATAGAAGCACATGATACTCAACGGTTGTTGGTGAGCTCCAGGTTGATTCGGGGCTTTGCCGAGTCTTTACTATGCGTATTTCATAGTGGTATAGTCATGTATTCTAATAGAGGCTTTGTAGACATTGTAAAGCTATCATCTGTATTCATAGTTTCACTTGTCACATGTATCGGTTTAGCTAGTCAATATGTGTTGTATATGAAGCTTCTTATCAGTAAATCTATCTGCATAGTAGTTTACTTTCTAATCACAGGTCACTTGTAAATCATGTGTTCATATGGTACTTGTCCGCCTTACCTAGGGTTGGGGTGTGACATTGGATCTGCGGATCTACACAGTAAAGTTTGTCATGGTATCAGAGCATCATGTGTCTTCTTCACCTTTCTTCTTCGTTTAATCATCCATCTGTATTGACTCTCCTCTCCGATTCAGTTTTTCCTCAATTTTCCCCATTTTTTTTCTCTCCTCTCTATTTCTATGTTTCCAATCTCTATTTCACGGATTTCATCATCCAATGGCACGAGACAAAGATGTCATTGATTCGACTGACCCTCTATACTTACATCCTTCTGAAAGTGTTGGATCTGGTATAATACCCACTATTTTTATGGGAATGGCTACAGATCTTGGCGGTGAGGCATGAGCTCTATCTGTGAAAAACAAAATGGGCCTTATCAATGGAAAATGTAAACAACCTATTGTTCAAACTGATCCTCTTTTCAATCAGTAGGAGAGGTGCGAAGATATGGTCACCTCATGGATCCTTCACTCACTCTCGAGGGACATTGCTATGGTCACCTCATGGTTCCTTCACTCACTCTCGAGGGACATTGCTGATAGCTTACAATATGTCAATAATGTTGCAGAGCTTTGGCAGGAATTGGAAGACAGGTACGATCAAACCAATGGTGCAAAACTCTATCAACTTCATAAAGAAATTACTGACCTAACTCAAGGCTCAATGGATGTCACTACCTACTATACTAAAATGAAAAGACTTTGGGAGAAGCTTGGAACACTGGTATATGGTGCTAAAGTTGTTATGCATAAAGCTGAACAGGACAGGTGACTTATACAGTTTTACGAGGCAGTCTTCTGATGATGAATCCCCTTCCCACCATAGCTCAAGGTTTTTCCATCCTCATTTAAGAAGAAAAACATCGTGAAGTAAGGCCACAAAACCATTTAACCTTGGAAGGAACATCATTGAATGCTGTTTTTGGAGGTAATCAATTCAGAACCAATTACAGTCAATACAACAGTAACACAGGTAATAGGTCTTCCCAGCCTCACAAGGGCAGCTCTTCAGGTCTTCGTTTGTTTTGCAATTACTGTAAAAAGCCAGGTCACATCAAAGACAAGTGCTATAAGCTTCATGGTTTTCCTCCAAATTTCAAGTTCACAAAAGGGAAGAACATAACCTCTGTTGCATCTGTGCATACAGGGTCTTTTGAGCCACCTACTGACCAACAAGAGAGCACCACTAGCCAGGATGGAGCTAGTGGTTCCAGTGGTCCAAGCAATACTCTTCAACACTTGACCAAAGAGCAACATGGTCAGTTGATGCACTTGCTGGAGAGTTTCCATGTTGGTTCAACAAGTGAAGGATCAAACACTATCACCAGTGGAGGTGCAAACTTTGCAGGTATTCTTGCTTGCTCTACTCATATTGAAATCATGGAAGTTCTATCTCATAAATGTTGTCATTCACATGTTGATTTCTGGATTCTAGATTCCGGAGCCTCAAACCATATGACCTGTAATAAGAACCTTCTCATTAACATTAGACCCTTGCCATATCCTTTCCTAGTTACCCTGCCAAATAGTTATAGAGTGAAAGTAACAGAAATAGGTGATGTGGTTCTCAATTTAAAACTGACATTACACAAGGTGTTATTTGTTCCTAGTTTCAAATTCAACCTTATCTCCATTCATTCTCTTACCTCACAAATTCCCAAGTCTTGTGTTAATTTTTATGTCTTATCGTGTATTTTGTAGGCCGTTTCAATGAAGAGGCCTATGGAGATCGGTAAAGCAAGGAATGGGTTGTACTTTCTTTGTGCAGAATGCCAACTTACTGAGTCTCTTCATTCACTATGTTCATTTCCTGCTTCTTTATCTACTGTTTCTTCTGTGTGTGTTACTTCTAATGGTCGTAGTCCTAATGTTTTGTGTGATAATGATATTGCACAGGCCCCATCCTATTTCCCCTCACTTGTAATTGTTCATCATCTGTTAATAAAAAGGTCTACTTTATTTCTAGTTCTTTACCTGTTAATGTCAATTCTATTTTTGTTCCCCTTCTGGAGACAGTGTAAACTCTTTATGGCACAATGGGTTGGGACATGTTCCTTTTGTGAAAATAAGGGGGATGACTTCCATACCAGCTCATTTTTCTCCCAAACAACCCTTTTTGTGCCAAATTTACCCCATGGCAAGACAAAATAGATCTCCTTTCCCAAAAAATTCCTCTACCTCCACTAATCAACCCTTTGAACTATTACATATAGATATTTGGGGGCCTTATCATGTACCTACCTATAATAGTTATAGATATTTTCTGACCAGGTAGATGACTATAGTAGGTCTACATATAGAGCACTTTTGTATCAATCCAAACTACCTATGAGGTACTGGGGATAATGCCTCTTAACTGCCACATATTTAGTCAATCGACTTCCATTTGTTGCCCTAAACAACAAATGCCCTTATTAGCTTCTTCATCAAAAGGACCCCAACTATTCCCATTATAGAAGTTTTGGTTGTTTGTGCTACCCCACTACCCTCCAGCCTCACAAAGACAAATTTGAACCAAGAACTCAACCTCACATTTTCATAGGATATCCATTTGGAACTAAAGGATACAAGGTTCTTGACTTAGCCACCAAGAAGATACATGTATCTAGAGATGTTCGATTTTATGAAAATATTTTCCCCTTTGCTTGTTCACGAGATCACTCTTCCTTTCCTTCTATATTAAAACATGTCAATTTCAGATCTACATCTGGTTTTTCCACAGATAACATTTTGAGTAAATGGCAGTTGCAAGATGAGAACACTTTACCATCTGTGCCTACTCTAGATACTTCACCTAGTTCTACTACTGTTATACCTCCACCTCACTCACCCCATCTCTCATCTACTGAACATATACCTCCCTCTGATAATCAGTTTCTCACCACCACATCTGCTCCTAGAAGATCCTCTAGAATACATACAGCCCCCTCTCATCTGCAAGACTTTGTTTACTCCCTTCCTTATTTAAAAAATAAAGCACCAGAACCTCCAACTCTCAGTACCCTTTTTACTAACACTGGTCACATTCCACTCACATCTTTGCACCCTACAAGTCAACAGGGTATACAAAACATTTCCCATGATAGAGATCCTGATTCTTATAAGGAAGTGATCATGAATCCTTCTTGGCAAGCAACCATGAAACATGAGTTTGAAGCCTTACATACTAATCAAACTTAGGATTTAGTTACTTTTCCTGGAGGGAAGAAATTTATTGGTTGCAGGTGGATATACAAGATAAAACACAAAGCTGATGAAACTGTGGAGAGGTTTAAAGAAAGATTGGTAGTGAAAGGATACACTCAACAAGCAGGGGTTGACTACACTGAGACTTTCTCACTAGTGGTCAAAATGACCACCATCAAGACCTTAATCAGCATAGCCATTAAATAGGGATGGAAACTTTATCAACTGGATGTGAACAATGTTTTTTTACATGGGGACTTGCATGAGGAAGTTTATATGGATGCTCCTCAAGTTTTAGAGGTACAAACTCTTGGTTTGGTCTGTAGGCTGAGAAAATTCCTCTATGGTTTAAAGCAAGCAAGTCGATAGTGGTATGACAAGCTCACTGAGGCATTATACTCAAGAGGTTTTGTGCACTCAGTTGAGGACTATTCTCTTTTCTATAAGAAGACTGTTATATCATCAGTATTGTTAGCAGTGTATGTAGATGACATAGTCCTAATTGGAACAGAGCTCAATGAAATGAATAATTTAAAATCCTTTTTACACACTACTTTCAAGATCAAAGACCTAGGTCTGCTACATTATTTTCTTGGTTTTGAGTTACTGTACAAGGAGGATGGTGTGATCATCTCCCAGAGGAAATTCACCACAGAGCTACTGAAAGAATTTGATTCCTTGTCATGTACTGCAGTAGCAGCACCTGAAGTGTAATCTCAAGCTACATGCATCTGATGGTACCCTCCTAGATAACCCCACTTACTATAGAAAGCTGGTAGGTAAACTCAACTTCCTTACCAACACTAGAATGGACATAGTATATAGTGTGCAACACTTGAGCCAATTCATGCAAACCCCTAGAGAACCTCATCTTAAGGCTGCAATACATGTTCTCAAGTATCTGAAATCTAATCCTACGTTAGGAATTTTCATATCAAAATTCCCTAATTTTACCCTTAGAGCCTACTGTGACTCAGATTGGGCTTCTTGCCCAGATTCCAGATAATCCATCAATGCTTATATTGTGATGCTTGGAAACAGTTCAATAAGTTGGAAATCTAAGAAGCAAAGTCATTGTTTCCATTTACTTTGCTGAAGCAGAATATAGAGCTATTAGAATGGTTGTGGGAGAACTTCTTTGGCTCAGAAGGATTCTAGCAAAGATTGATGTTCCTTGTACTTCACATACCCCTGTGTATTGTGATAGCCAAGCAGCAGTCCACATAGCTATAAACCCTATTTTCCATGAGCGTACGAAGCACATAAAAGTGGATTGTCACTTCGTGAGAATCAATTTGCAGGATAGGACTATTGCCCTTCATCATGGTCCAACCACTGAACAACTTGCTGATGTCTTCACCAAGTCATTGACAAGAGTTAAACACATTGCCATATTGAACAAGTTGGCAGTGAATTCTTCCCCTCCAACTTGAGGGGGGGGGGGTTGAGATTAATTAGTTGTTTAGTCCATTGTATTAGTTTTGTAACTAACTTTGTACAATCTATCATTAGCTGTATTTAATTCAATAATGTAGTTAGTTGGTTAGATTCCATTTTTCTGTTAGTTCTGTTAGTTAGTCAGATGAGTACTATTCCTATATATAGCTTAGGCATTGTAATCTTTCTTTTCAGTTTTCATTAATACAGAATCAGAAGATATTTTTCTTCAGCTTGCTCTTTCTCTCATCTTTCTCCAAGCTTCAATGGCACCTTGGATCTATGGATCTACACAGTAAAGTTTGTGAGAAGTAGTTCATCTTCAGATCTGGAGGCAAACTCAACTAAATGCGGGGTCTAATAGTCACCTCTAAATCATAGTTTGTACTCAAAAGAAAGTGCAGGAATATCATCAATACAAACACTATATACTGGTATGTATTATAGACCATCTAAAATTAGTAGTAAATATATAATCACAATTTTAAAGCACATGGACATGCATTTGCAGATAGTTAACACATAGGCACATTTCATCACAACATCACAAGACCTTACACATTCACAACCTAACCCATAGATTTATATCAAATAATACAAGAGTTCATCCATACTTAGCATTTATAAGAGGATTTAGTTTACAAGAGTTATGCAGATACCATTCTTTTAAAATTACTGTACCTAAACTACCATGTAACCATGAAATCTTGTAAAAATGTGTAACGACCTCCCTTGTAGTTATGGGCGAACTATTAGTTAAAGGGAATGAGTCAGAAAACTTTTGGAATAGTGAGTTGGAAAATTCAGGCTAGGCTAAGCTTGGACGAAATCTAAGTGAGATGAGGTCCATGGAAATCTGGGAAAATGATTGGCTGAAATGTCTGAGTAGAATTTGTTTTTTTTATGTTGCTAAGCCAATAAGGAGTCCGTAGGACTTTCCAAAAGTGAATTTGGCTGAATATAACTCCCGATAACGAATTTGGCATGAATGAGTTAGTTTAGAATGTCAAGGTTTGAAGGTGTGTTGTGAAATATGCTATTTTGAGAGGATTTTCAAGGTTTTATCCCATGCAAGCCGCTATAGAGGGTGACACGCCGTTGTCGCGGTCAATTTAATTCCCTCTATAGTGGATAGTTTCGCTACAACGCTGCTATAGTGGAATTTGGGTGCTATAGCAGGGTTAATCAATTTAAATACAGGAAATTCCCCAAAATCATCCATTATCAAAATCATTTTGGGGAAGTGGAGAGGCAATCTAGGGTAGTTTTTTTTAATCCATTTTCCATCGTAACATCAGTAAAGGTAAGTAATTACTCCCCTAACTTAGTAATTCGATTCTAGAGTTAGAATTTGTGGTGTTGATCTTAGGAGAGGATTTCATTTAGCTTTATGGTGGAAAAACTCTAATTTGGATGGGATAATCACGAGAATTACCTAGGGTTTGGGATTCTGATATAATCCTGGTGTATTTAGGCCATCTGTGTCTGATTATGTGTTATATTGATAGTTTGTAGACCAAGAATAATGTCACGACCCAAGCTACTCCCTAGACGTGACATGATAAATATAGTCTCAAGAGACCTTAAACAAGCCACTTCACGTAAGAAATATTAAGAACTGAAAGAAAACAAGATAATATTCTCAATCAACATCATAGTCTAACATAAGTCTCTAATATCATAGTATGTGGCTAGGACAAACCCCTCACTAACGAAGTAAGTTTGAAATAAAAAGGACATGAAAATAAGCCACATAAGTGGCATGTCCCTTGGAACATGAGGACTCACCACTCTTCAATGCAAAATCAATCCACTAGCCACGTGCGTGTGGAGTAACGTCCAACCCTACATTATAAAATAATATAGGCACACGAAAATAGTATTCATCAGTACATTGAATGTATTGAGTATGAGAAAAATACATAAATGTAAATGTGACAATATACTGAACATAAAACATGAAAATGCATGACTAAGTAAAATGTAATAAAGCTTATCAAGCCAAAATCAAGAATCATGGGAATAAGGTCAATGCAACATTTGAGAAGTCACAAGAAAGCCTAAGTCAAATCTTTGAGAAAGTCATAAAATCTTTGAAGAAAACATAGTTCTTTTGTGAGATATTTTACCATTAACCGGCATAAACCATGTGAGCTATAACATGGAATCTGATGTCTTCCCCACACCGAAAAGAGGTTATCCAACTTACCAAGGTAATGACTATACATATTAGGTTGTGAGGATCCACTAGCTATGTTTATCAAAGACAAGTCCTATGGGGGGCATGTAGTTAGGGACAAAGAGATAGTTACTAAAGACTAGACCTTTACTAACAGTAAAACCTCCATCTCAAAGTTCTCTCGGTCCTTTTTTTGTAAATATAAAAATTTTACTATTTGTAAAAACTATCAACTTTTCCAATTAATATTTATATATCGAATTTTACCAAATGAGCAAAATTATAAATAAAAAACAAGAGAGGTATCAGTATATTCTAAGGCGCGTCGTATTAATGAATCTCATATCTCTGTGTTCTTTTATAATAAAATGCTTGTGATTAAATGTTATCATAAATTTTAAAAACACATACAATTTTACAAAGATCATTAGTTAACACTAGTAGTAACTAGCTATTTTTTACTATATTCCTTCCACTTGGTACGAATAATCTCTTCCATAAGTTTGACGACAAACCAAAAGTGATCATAAAACCGTCGTTAAACTTGTCTTTTTTTATTATTATTAAAATAGAGAGATTCATATCATGTTGATTTCACGTGTAATAATACAATTTTTTTCTTTTCTTGCAACATCTTATGTCAATAATAAATTGATATAGTTCAACAAGCAAATGTAGGTTAAATTCAACATGACTCATGCTCGCCTGTATAGTACATAGGACCAAAATACATACTCCCTCTGTTTCATAAAGAATGACCTGGTTTGACTTGGCACAAAGTTTAAGTAAATAAAGAAAACTTTTGAATCTTGTGGTCCTAAATTAAAGTTATGTCAAATGTACAAAATTGCCCTTAATCTTGTGGTCTTAAACATGCCACGTGGAAAGCAAAAAGTAAAATGTTACCAAAAAAGGAAAGAGGTCATTCTTTTTTAAACTGACTAAAAAGGAAAGGAGATCATTCTTTGTGAAACGGAGGGAGTATCTCAACGAAAAATAGGCATAATTATAATCATATCATAATACTTGGAAAAGTAAGATTCTCTCAATACCAACCCAATCATAAGTTTTTTTTTTTTTTATAGAATAGGTCCTTCCAAAATTATGATTTCATAAATCGATAATGAGACACTTACCTCTCCAAGAATTTAAATCATGATCATCTTTATAGTGAGAAATCTTTCACAATCATTTGATACTTCATCTTAAAGAATCCTTCATTCATAAATTTCAATCTCATGATGCATGCATAATTTTATAATCATAGTTCATATTCATAACATGACCATAATTCATGTGATCATATGAAATCAATTAGAAAACATGTAATTGAGTAAAATCACACATGATAAGACCAAATAATAATAATAGAATCATAATAAATTAAACCCATAAAGATTTGACATAAAACTCTAGAATTGGGTGAAATTCAAATGATGAATTAAGTATCTTTTGGGACTTAATGGATGAAGGAATCCATGAGTGAAGTTCTGACATACCTTAGTAATCAAAGCCCTAAACAGTGAAGAAGAACCTTGAATCCTTGAAGAAACTTTGGTCCTTTCCCTTGAGAGCTTGGAGAGAATTTGGGAAGATGAACTTGTAGGGAATTTGGTATTGACTAATTGTGAGGGAATAGGTAGGTTTAGGAGAGAAGAATTAGTTATCGGGATATTTATAGGGTCAAAACAACATAGTATAGTGGTTAAATGGGCAGGAAAATACCAAAACACCCTGACCTAAAACTATCGGATGACTCCTATGGGTTAGACCTACTGTTGACACCCAATTTTGTCCCTCATTTCTTCTAATTTATTTCGTTTGAGCTTTTAAATTGTTAATAAGTCAAATAATTTACATTTCACTATTATTTTTGCTTATTACTAAGTCAAATAATTTACATTTTACTATTATTTTTGCTTATTACTATTGTTACGGTAATTATATTTTAGAAACTATTATTACTATTACTTTAATTTTTATTATTTTTATGATCTTTCTATTGTCATTTTTACTATTTTAAAATTATATTTTTACTATCAACATTACTACCATCGCTTATGGCCGTCTTTTTAAAAATGATTGTCGTTACTTTATTTCAAGTTTCTTACCTACTATCATATTAGCTATTAAGTTAGAAGTCCAAATAATTTAAAAAGAAGGATCAAGGCTAACAAATTTGGCCAAAACCCAAGTAGTTTAACTAATTTTGTTCGAGGGGTGAATCTGTTTATATGAGATAGTAGATTCTACACCGACGTCCTAGTTCACTGCCCCACAAACGGATAGTTTCTCTCAAACTTTAATCTGTTATATTTTCTTTTGTTGTTAATGTCATATGAATATTTGGTTTTAAGTTGAGATCATGGTTCAGGAACTGCCATTTGGTATAAAAATTATGTTCTTATGATAGATGCATTCTGCCTCCTTAAATACGTGTTTAAGTAAGTTTATCCTATTTGTCTCTATTTAAGTATGTTGAATATTAGTTAATAATCCTACTTAGAAGCTTAGAAATTACGTTTCAGTTGTTTATTAATGGTTTGCCTAAAACTGTTATGATTAAATCCAAATATCCTTTATTCTCAGAAGTCTTGGTTTGGTTTTGTTTATTTAAATGGAGGAATCGGTTATGAGTTGGTTTCACAAAAGTTATAAAACTCTTAAGTTGGTGTAGGTTGAATTTATTTTCCATTAAGTTAAATACTTCATGTTTTGGGTCTTCTCGTTAGATATATATTAGCTGTCATGATTTGTATTCTATTGATGTTAGGAATTGTTATTAGGAAACTGATGTTGTATTTAATATTTAGTGTTGGAGTTAAGTATCAATTTAAGTTACTGTTAAACTATGTTGATGTTTGTTGAATCATTTTCTGATCTTAGGTTTACCTTAAATGCATGTTTGATGTTGAAATAATTCTAGTTTTACTTAATTTTACAATTTTTGCTTACGATTAAGAGATAAATTATTGCCTAACTCGTGTATCTCTTTCTTTTCTTTGTTTGGCATGAACATCGGAGTCAAAGAGTTACACTTTGGAACTCAATGTCTTTGCTTGCGGAGTCTGCATATCATTTACTCATCTATATGCTCGGAATTCACATGTCATCTACTCTTCTACACTTTCACTGCCTAAATGCAAATTGCAAAACATCGCTATCTCTCGTAGAAGACAAATGAATCTTACTTTTTATATTACTTTTGTGTACCTGTTAGTGTAATTAAGCTCTTTTATTTGATTAATCTTTTATATCTATTTTAATGTGTGTGATTGACTCCTTTTGTATATGATTGACTCTAAAAAATAAGTTACTTATAGTCTATAGCTAAGCTCTTTTTTAATATTTTGCTTTAGTTAATAAAGAGTTGTTACTATTTTCACTTGGGATATAACGCTAAAGTTTCATTGAATGTCTTCATAAGAAAATGATTTTGTTTGCAAAAAAACTTTTATTCTTTTTCTCTAACCAATCCAATTTTTTCTGATAAAAATGGGTCTTCATGGCTGCCCATTGCCCCCTTTTTCTCAACCAAGACCGAAACATGTTTTCAAAAATCATTTTAATTACAGTTTATTTTCAACAAGAAGTATCTTTATAAACATTTTTCAAGTACCATTATTTAAGTTACTTGACATTTAACATTTACACATTTTAATGTTTTATCATCTTTTACACTTACCCTTATTAATCAATCAAGTTCGGTCGGTTAACCATTTTAATAGATCTTAAAGAATGCTTAATACCTTCTCTTTAGATTGATTGAACCCTTTCCTAGAATCTCATGTTTTGTAAGACCTTAAATGAAGTTAACTTCAAACATGACTTTAATCAATTTTTAAGTGTCTTAATTCACCGTAATAATTAGGTGGCGACTCCTTGACTTAGTTAATTACTTTAGAAATCATTAATTTATTGTACACTATTTTAACCCAGTTAAAATTGGGTATAACAACTTGGTTACTCCATTGAAAACTTTTTAGATTCTAACCGTAACAGACATAGTTTAAGGAGGCATTATGTGCTTACATTAATTATTTTACTTGTCATAAACTGTTTTTACATGCTATCAATTGTTTATTTGCTCTATATTATTTTTACATGCTATCAATTATTTGTTAACTTTAAATTATTTTTACATTCTATATCAATTGTTTGTTTGCTATAAATTGTTAATATTTTACTTCTTTTATTAACTGTCATTCTATTCATATTTATCCACTTCTTGAAAATTTACACTATCACACGTACACATGAGGTGTGTTTTGTGCACCCGCAAATTTCTTTCAATAATATGAAATTTCTGTCCGGATCTTTTTTCATGTGACCGTGTAGCTTTCTCACTCAAGTAGTCCACTTGAGAACCTTGTGTCTAGTAAGCCCACTCTTAGTTTACCCAGAGTAGAGCTAAACAAAAACACTTTGCAAGGAACATACATAATTTCATGACCGAAGAAGATTTATACCCTTGGCGTATTAAGTCAATTAGTTGACTTTATCTTAAATATCCAAGTGGGTTGCCGACCCCAAGTGATGAATTATCATTATCTATGTGCATATTTGAAAAATATTTATAACTAAATATGGACCATTTGCTCTAATTCATTAAACTTTAGGGGATGATATGACTAACCTTTCCATGACAGGTATAAAGACTTCACGTTGGAGCACAAAAAGTGATGATATCATCAAAAGGAACCAAGAAGATTTGACATGACAAAATCTCTTTTACTTTGTTTTAAGAAGTACTTTACATTGTATTCAGTCAACATGTATTAAATATTTCACTACTATTATACTTTATATTCGAAGAAATAAAATCTGTTTAATTAATCAAGAGCAATAGGATGACATACTATGGAAAATATACTCCTTGAATCTACGTTAGGCCTACCTCTGGCACAAAGAGGTCACAATCATATTAGGACGCGCTTATATGTTATTTTTATAACCTATTTGACTTTACTAGATGACTTGTTTGTATATTATTTTTATATCTTATTTGACTTGCTTTGCTATGTGACTTATTGGAGTTTATGTGAACATCACTTTAATTTTTCATTTAAAACTAACATTATTTGTGTTTTAGTTTTCTCTCTTTTATTTTTATTTTTATTCCCAATCAAAAATTAGTTCGTGTTGACAATTGAGCTGGCCAACCATCCTTACTTCACAAGGTCCAAGTCATTGACATTAGCTCAACGTAGTTTCACTATTCAAGAAAGAAAATCACTATGTCTGATCCTATCGCACCTAATTCAATTGATCCTGAACATATCATAATTCCTAACGACTCTCCCGAGACTTCCGAAGATAGAACTACTATTCAACATGATGAACAGATCGCCCACTTGACTCTAGAGATTGAGGATCTGCGTAGTGAACTGACTCGGGTTTGGGACTTGACCAATCTGCATTACACTTCAAAGTCCACAACTCGAACCTAGGAGTACAACACCAAACCCGCCTAATTTTCCATCACTTGATTCACTAGTTCTTGAACACTTTCCTCCACAACAACCTCCACCTACCAACAATAACCTTCCTCCAACTACCCCACAAAGTCAACCACCAACCTATACTACTTATGCTACTCCTTCTAATCTACCACCTATCAACCCATAAAATTAACCTCCAATTCATACTTCTTACGCTTCTCTACCCACTAACACCTATCCACGACCTACAACTACTCCCGTAAACCCATCAAATCCACCACCTCTAATCTAAAATCCATCCATCATTAAAACTTATCTAGATTAGCATATACAAGGGGCACATATTGACACTCCTTACGTGGAACATGTTCCTTCAGTATATGCAGGGGAAACTCAAGCCTTTACTAACCCAATGTCAGTCAACTTTCAATTCGAGGTAGATCAATATGAGGAAATGGAGAAGGATATCATGACAAAGGCTGATGATGTGTTAGCTAGAGAGATTCATGATCTTAAGGAAGCAGTGAGAAATCTCCAAACTACCAGGGAAAAAAAAGCTTAGAATATGAGAATTTATGTGTGCAACCCGACATTGACTTTCATGTAGGATACAAATCACTAAAGTTTTATATATTCAATGGAATCGGTGACCCTCATACACATCGAAGGGCATATTGTGCAAAACTAGTAGGAGTGGGGAGAGAAGAAAAGGGTTAGAATGAAGTTGTTCATAAGAAGTTTATCTGGTGAAGCTCTTGCTTGGTACACACAACAAGATCTCCATAAATGGCGTGGTCAGAATGATATGGCACAAGACTTTATGGATCGGTCCAAGTTCAATACTAACATCAGACCATATAGGTTCTACCTGACTAAGTTAAAAAAGAAGTATGCTCTATATTGGAAGTCGAAAGCAGCTAGAGTCTAACAACCGATGAGTGAAAGTGAAATGACTGCTACCTTCATTGAATGCCAAGATAACAGTCTTTATTATGAGAAAATGGTAACCATGATGGGGCAAAAGTTCATAAAAATCATTAGAATGAGAGAAATCTTAGAACAAGGAATCAAATTAAGAATAATCCAAGATTTTACAGCCTTGCAAGCTGCAAGCAAAGCGAGTCAATATGGTTCTATATATCAATGGGGGAAAAAATAAGAAAGAAGATGTATATGTTGTCGTGATTGACCAAGGACACAAGCCATGTCAAGTACTTTCCTACCCACATAAACCACATCAACCCATTTATCCTTACCAATATGGAGAAGCCTCACAGACTCACTACCATTCTCCATCAACTCCTTACCATGTCTACAACACCCAGGCAAACTACTATCGAGCTCTTACTTATCAAAATCGAGTACATGCTACACCTAGGACTCATAATCATGAAATCAAAACCACTCACAACTACACAGAAATAACTAAATCACTGTCTTAGTTGTCTTAGAGGTTAAAAACAGCAGGTATGATACAACCAATTGAAGGGAAAATTCCTGATCCTATTCCAAAATGATTTGATGGTTCCAAGCGTTGTGCCTATCATTCTAGAGATTTTGGACACGACACTGAGATTGCTATGGTCTCAAAAAAGAGATTGAAGCTTTGATTAAAGAAGGAGCATTACATCTTACTGTACCTCAACCTAATCTGAACAACATCCCTCTACCTAATCACGGGAATGCGAATGTGAACATGATAACTATCGAGGAAGATTTGGATGTGAAAGGAAGTATACTGCCAACTGAAAAGATGGAAAGGACACTTTATCGTCCTTTGATTCTCTTGTAATGACAATTCAAGAACAAGCATCAATGCAGGTCATTGCTACAACTACTTACATGCCTCTCTACAACATCGAGATACTACTCATTTGGGGTGCTGAACTAGAGGAGACTCTGAAGATTTGGACTTCTACTTCGTCCTTGATTTGTCAGGAGTCTTGGTAGATTGAACAAGTAGTAACACTTTTTGAAGTAGCCCACTTTTAAAAATCGAGGCTTGAATTATGCCTTAAAACTTTATGTTGTTTTGCCTCATTTTTTGAAAGCTAAATTGCAAAATCTATGAATGCATTTCCTATTTTCTTAATTGTCTCTTACTTATTACTTTTAGATATACGTTTTCTTATTATATCAATTTTCAAATTTTCCAACTTTATGATTGTGACATAATGATACAAATAAACAAAGTTTGAAAGCCAAACAATATTTTTGGAGGATTTGAAGATAACTCATAATCGACCAAGGAACATGACAACATGACAATGTCCGAGCATGACGTTTTCTCATTCAAGAGAAGTCAAGACACTACACCAACGGGTGAATTTATATAGGTTTCTTTTGCATGTAACTTCCATTTTTCATGTAACTTAAGGAATATGTTCTGACTTGATAACTTTGGCGGGATATGTAAACAACTCACAAATGGTCCGGTTTTACTATAGAACATTTCTAAATTTACTTCTTTGTAATAGGAGAGTTACGCCTAACTTGATTCCCTCGATAGAATACGAAGGCACCCACATATGGTTCAGTCACATTAGGATAGAAACTCAAAATTCTTATACTATTTATGTAATTTGAACTACACATGACCTGATTCTCTTGGAGGGATATGTAGGAGACTCAAATGGGGTTTAGTCCCTTTATTAGAAAATTCTAAATCATTTCTATGTACCATGAACTACGTCCTCACATGATTATCTTGGCGAGATACGTAGACAACCTATACAAGGTTCGCTCTCACAACAACACAAGTTTAGCATATTTCTTTGAAATCAACAGTAGGGCAAATTTTTGATAAAATATGGACAAGGAATGATTGGATATTGCCAAACTACATTGGATTCAAGTTACCCGATAAGAAGTAAACATAAAAAACGTTATATTTTGTTTCAGAAGTGTCATAATCTAAGAGTTGGTAGAAAATATTTACAACTTATAAGCATATACTTACATATTTTTCTACACACTGACAATTGTCTCTTTCAAATGGTAATTCTTATTTTATTTTTATATTATAAATATTATACTTTTACTGTTCATCTATCAAGTTTCAAACGGAGATCACAAGATCTGAACAAACAGGTTGAACGGAGGGCCAACAAAGTCAAGCTTCGAGTCAACGTGAATCAACACCCTTCCCAACTAAGAAATTTCTTTGAGTCCAGGAACAACAAAGATGTGCCAATGTTGGATTACGCAAAGGCATCATTTACCTGTAGGCCCTCTCCTGAATAAGCCAAATAACTTCACCTTTCACTTTATCTCTGACTTTATTTCTTTTACTTCATCATGATTTTATATTCTTATTAACGTCTTTACCGAAAATTCGCATGTGGCATTACTTAAACGTTTATTGAATAAAAATCAAGTCCATTAGAGGCGTCACTCAATCCACCGAATTACACATCAAGGCGTAAATGTCAAAGATCAACGATGACATTCAATCAATTAACCATTAACAAGAACCAAATGGATTCACTTATTTTTCTCTACTTTACTAATTATATTTATGATTTATTTTATCCACTTTAACGACTTTATCTTAAATTTTACAGGAATTGACAAAAGCCTTTAAAGACAATTGAACACATTATTCGAGCCCACGGCCCCACCGTCATAAGTCATATGACTTCATGTTTTACTTATCTTTATTTTACTATCATGACTTTATTATAATTTTAATCTGTAATTTTATAAAAATTTACAACAATCGATATCTAACCCCGCAAACAACAGAAGGCATCACTTTCTCAATCCCCAAAGCAACTAGAGGCTTCATTACAACTAGTCCCCGAATACAATCAGAGGATATTTAGGCTTGTCCACCTTCAATAGGACATAT
This sequence comes from Solanum tuberosum, assembly GCF_000226075.1. Classification (NCBI taxonomy): domain Eukaryota; kingdom Viridiplantae; phylum Streptophyta; class Magnoliopsida; order Solanales; family Solanaceae; genus Solanum; species Solanum tuberosum. The sequence continues at coordinate 896,484 of NW_006239098.1, read as the reverse complement.
TGGGATCGTCCATCCTAAAATAGAATATATCAGGTCCATCCAACCTAAAACAGAACACGAGTTTGCCCATCTTATAGTAGGGCATGGTTCATCCATCCTAAAATAGGAAATGGGTTCCTCCACCCTAAAATAGGACAAGTCGGGTTCATCCACCCTAAAATAGAATATACACACATTTGGGTTCATCCACCCTAAAAATAGACACACACATACTAAACTCATACTTTATGATGTCATTAACAACTTTACCTTTTCTACATATATCATTTATCATTATGACCTCGAAGAAAACCGGAGGCTTCATTTATCATTCAAGTCTCCGAAGACAAATGCTGGCCTCATTTATCATTCAAGTCCCCGAAGAAATCGGTGGCCTCATTTCTCATTCAAGTCTCCAAAGAAATTTGGATATTATCTACATCATTTGCATAAGACAAATGACTACACTATTACTTTAGTTTCTACTTTACCTACTTTAAGGACTTTACCTTTAACTTTACTCACCTCATTCATCATCAAGTCTCTGAAAAACCAGAGACGTCATTTGTCATTATGTCCCCGATGACAATGGAGACACCAATTGGCCATACGACCTCATCATCATAAGCTAGACGGATCCACTTCTCAACATCAAGTCTTTGTAGAAAATCAGAGGCATCTTTATTTATCAATTCTCTAAAGACAACTAGAGACAACGCTTGGCCACTCACCTTTGTCACCTCATAAGTCACATGACTTCATCCCCACTCTCACACATATATATTATCATTTTATTCATTTATACATTTTACACTTCAGTTTTATCTCACTTTAATGACAATTTTAACATGAGTTTCAGGAAAAATAGTCTAAAGCAACTAAAGACACATCACAACATGGAACTCTCTCTTAGCAGTGAACTGTGGTAAATTTGCTAAAGAAGAATATCAAACTCGCTAGCAGTGATCAAGGATCTATACTCTCAAAATTATCTCCACCTACGTCCCATGAATACGTGGTATGTAGGTTATCCAAACTCTTCTTTCATTCCCACTGATGAACGTCGACTCAATTAACTCATTCCATGACCCCTCTAAACTAAAAATCCGCTAATATCAATCTTCTCAACTCTTTCCATGGCTATATTTGTTGGTCGAGACAAAATTGGCTAGTAAGTCAACTTTTTTGCCCAAAAACTCTTTCATCATCTCCGGTCAAAGAGGGGAAAGCTATTGACACCCAATTTTGTCCATTCTTTATTCTAATTTATTTCTTTTGAGCTCTCAAATTGTTCATAAGTCGAATACTTTACATTTTACTATTATTTTTGCTTATTAATATTCTTACCATAATTATCTATTAGAAACTATTATTACAATTACTCTAACTTTTATTATTTTTATGAACTTTCTACTATCATTTTCACTACTTTAAAATTATATTTTTACTATCAACATTACTACCATCACATACTGTCGTCTTTTTAAAAATGATTATCGTTACTTTATTTCAAGTTTCTTACCTAATATCATATTAGCTATTAAGTTAGAAGCCCAAATAATTATTTTTTTAAAAAAAAAGGAAAAATGCTAACAAATTTGGCCAAAACCCAACAATTCGGATCAATTTGGTCAAATAAAAGGCTTCAATCATTCAACCGAAATACCCATTTGTCCAAATAATCAGTCAGCCCATATAATTTCTCAGTAACCCAATAATGCCCCTCACACCTTTAACCATTATTCAAAATTATCAAATCCAGTACGCCGTTCCTTTTATCTTTTCTTTTACCTCATTTCGAGTAAGCTTCAACACTCTTTCTCTATGTACAGATTTGGTCGCCTCCCTTTTGATGCAAGTTTTGTCCCAAGCTCTTTAACGGATCATACTTTGCAGAGATAGTACAAAGTCCATCTTTTTACTTCAAACTTTTTCCTCTCTTTTTCTGATTACTCTACCATGGATGCACATGGTGACAACTTCCCAACGTTCAAATTTCAAACATCTCACCTTTATCTAAAAATCCTGCTCAAATGAAAGCCTAGAGCTTTAAACTCTTTTATAAGTACTTGTCCTATTAGTCATTAAAAGCTAAGGGGACAAGTTTTGGTTGTTAAGAAAATCACCAGACAAGCTTTTTTTTACTCACAAGAACACCATACATGGTTGAAATTATTCATAACATTTAGCTACCACCATCCTTGCCGAAACTTTTGTATTTTCTATTTGCTTTTGTTGAACTTATTTGGTTCGATGGGTGAATCTGTTAATAACGTACGAGAGAGTAGATTCTACGCTGATGTCCTAGTTCACTGCCCCACAAACAGTCAGTTTCTTATGATAGATATATTCTACCTCCTTAAATACGTAAGTAAGTTCATCCTATTTGTCTCTATTTAAGTATGCAGAATACTAGTTAATAATTCTACTTAGAAGCTTAGAAATTATGTTTCCGTAGTTTATTATTGTTTTGCTTAAAAATGTTATGATAAAATCAGAATATCCTTCATTCTCATAAGTCTTGATTTGGTTTTGTGTATTTAAATGGATGAATCAGTTATGAGTTGGTTTCACAAAAGTTATAAAACTCATCAGTTGGTGTAGAGTGAATTTTTTTCATTAAGTTTAGTACTCCATGTTTTGGGTCATCTGCTTAGATATATATAGATGCTAAGAATTGTTATTAGGAAACTTGGGTTGTATGTAATATTTAGTGTTGGAGTTAATGATCAATTTAAGTTACTGTTAAACTATGTTTATGTTTGTTGAATCATTTTGTGATCTTAGGCTTACCTTACATGTATGTTGAATGTTGAAAGAATTCTAGTTTTACTTTATTTTACAATTTTTGCTTACGATTAAGCGATAAATTATTGTGTAACTTGTGTATCTCCTTCTATTTTTCGTTTGGCATGAACACCCGAGTCGAAGAGTTTCACTTTGGGACTCAATGTCTTTGCTTCCATAGTCTGCATATCATTTACCCGGCCTATATGATCAAAATTAGCATGTCATCTACTCGTCTACACTTTCTCTACCTAAATACAATTTGCAAAATATCACTATCTCTCGCGGAAGCCAAATCACTCTTACTATTGTATATTACTTTTGCGTACTCGTTAGTGTGATTAAGCTCTTTTGTTTGATTGATGTTTTTTTCTTCTTTTGTGTCCGATTGACTCCTTTTGTATGTGATTGACTCTTAAGAAATAGGTTACTTATAGTCTATAGCTAAGTTCTTTTTTAATGTTTTGCTTCAGTAAATAATGAATTGTTACTTTTTCACATGGGATATAACGTTGAAGCTTCATTAAATGTCTTAAAAAATAAATTTATTTGCAAAACAACTTTTATTCTTTTTCTCTAACCAATCCAAAAAAAATTTCTAATATAAATGGGTCTTCATGGCTGCCCATTACCGCCTTTTAAACAACCAAGACCAAAACGTGTTTTCAAAAATCATTTTAATTACAATCTATTTTCAATAAGAATGATATTTGTAAATATTTTTGAAGTACCGTTATTTACGTTACTTGACATTTATAATTTACATATTTTAATGTTTTACCATCTTTAACACTTAACCTAATAAATCAATCAAGCTCGACCAGTTAACCATTTTTAATGGATCTTGAAAGATGCTTAATACCTTACATTTATATTAGTTGAACCCTTATCAAGATGTTCATGTTTAGTAAGACCTTAAAATGAAGTTAACTTTAGACATGACTTTAATCAATTTTAGGTGTCCTAATTCATCGTAATAATTAGGTGGTGACTCCTTGACTTAGTTTATTACTTTAGAAATCATCAATATGTTGTACACTATTTTGACCTGGTTATATTGGGGTATAACACCTATGGATCATAGGAATTCCTACGGTCAGTCCTAACTAGTCGTAGGGTCAAGTATTGGAACCCAAAATCCTGAACAATTTCCACGGGTAGCTTCCACACGTCATCAACCTTCCTACAGTCTGTAGACCTCTTTAGTAGAACCCAAATTACCAAAAATCCTTTAAATCCAAAACACCTTCCATGGAACCTTTTTACGAACCGTCCACATTCCTACGACTCGTAGGTATCCTTCGAAGAACCTTAGGTCTCAAAATCACTAACACTGGTTAACTTCTACAGGCACTTCCTATGGCCTGTAGTGAGTTCTACGACTCATCCTATTGATTAGAAGACCATCACATTTCCATAATCTTGACTTAATTCTGATGATTGCCTTCCTATGACCCGTAGGACTTCCAACAGTTCGTAGGTTGGCTCATAAAAACTTGCACCAGTACAAAAAATGCAACCTTTCATTTCTAACCAGACTTTCTGATCTTTGAGGTGTTACAAACAAGCTAGGTATCATAACAAGGGAAAATCTCTGGAGCAATAGAGAATTCTAGACTTGATTTGAGGTAGATGATGGTTGTTTTGTTTCCCATTTATGGTATATGTGCTTGCTAACTGCTTTGTTAATATTACATGTATAAAGTATGGCTAGGAAAATAGAAGATAAACTTAAATGTTAGCTTGTGTCAATGTTAGCTTATGTCAATCTCATGCAATGAATGTTTTTACTTGGATGTATGAGTGTGATTTTATGCATTGTGATTGTGATTATAATTGTGATATGTGATATTAGTTTGGCTCGGGTGACACACCTATTACATACTAATTGTTGGCTCGGGTACCACGTCTGGTATATGATATCTCTTGGTTGGGTTGGGTACCACGTCTGGTACAAGATATCTATATTGTGGGATCGAGTACCATGCCGTTAAAAATTACTAACAGTTATCTTAGGTGCCATGCCTGGTACATGCATGTGACTGTTTGTGTGTGGGTTCCGTGAGTGAACCAGGTTAGGTTTTTTATAATGTTGTCGATCATGTTTATTGCGTATGTTATCTATTTTACTATGTTGTGGTTATCGATTCATATTTCATATAACTAGAGTTGGAAAATTATCCTATCAGTACACTGTTAATTTTGTGTATTAATATTACACTTGCTATTTTATTTGTTGAGTACATGACATACTTTGACGGCTGCTATGCAATCTCAGTTGTGAGCTCGACGCTTGTTGAATCCAAGAGTGAGCTACTTCTTTTGAGGTGCCATGGATTTATCTTTGTTTCCAGTCCATTGTTCGGACTTAGAGTCCTTGTTTTGGGTTTGCATCCCCTTATTCTAGACTAAAAATAGATGTTTTGGTACACGACTTTCAAGTTCTAGAGGGGTTTTCCACAAATGTTTGGTGATGGTTGATATAAAGATTTGCTTTACTTATTAAAATGTTTTTAAAAGTTGTTTAATTGCTTGTGTATCGCTAGATATTTGGTTCTCCCACCAAGGTGGTAATGTGGGTCTCTTTGGGTTGGGTTGTGACAAATTTGGTATTAAAGCCCTAGGTTACTTGATCTCATCATACCGAAACAGGTCTAGTAGAGTCTTGTGGAACAGTACAAAGATGTTTGTACTTTTCTTTAAGAGGCTACTGTACTTTAGAAAATTTTCCCTTTTTTCTTCTTCGTGCTATAGCTTGAAGCTAATTGATATCTTATGATCCAAATTATATCTAACTTCCTTCATTCTTTGTCAGCAAATGATTGACAACAAACAAAATGGAGTGAGAGTACCTGCTCCAGCTGCACAACTGGTAATGTGAGAATGAGGAAGAGGCAGAAACAGGGGCAGAGATAGAGTAACACCCACCAAGGGTAGAGCTAAGGCAGTGGCTAGGCCAAGACCGATGACCCCTCCTCCACTGCCGGATCATGTTAATGAGGATGTGAAGGTAGAGTATGAGGAGGGTATTGAACCTGATATAGCCACACAAGTTGGTGTAGTAGGCCTTCCCCCTATGTCTTCTGAGGTTGTTTAGCAAGTTCTGGCTTTTCTGAGTTGGATAGTGGGTACTGCAGTCACCCATGTTTTGCTGGATACTCAGGCTCTAGGTTATCACCCTGTTGATACTACCGCTCCCATAATGGATGAATCTTTAGGTACTGATGCATTCTTTTTTCCAATATTATGCCCTATTATAATCGAGACTAAGAGCTGTTGACTAAGTTTTTGAAGTTGAAGCCTATATCGTTTCATGGTACTAAGAATGAGGATGATTTTGAGTTCATCTTGGATTGTTATGAGAGGTTGCATAAGTTGGGTATTCTTCAACAACATCGAGTAGAGTTTGTTACTTTCCAGTTGTAGGGGGATGCTAATTAGTGGTGGAGGGTTCATGTGGAGGGTCGTTGGTCTATTTTGCCTCTTCTAACTGTGGCCAAGTTTCATGCTTTTTTTCTTGAGAAGTATGTGCCACATATTCTTAAGGATCACAAAATTGATGAGTTTCTGGAACTTGAGCAGGTTAGCATATCTGTTGCAGCCTATAAGGCTTAGTTCCAAGCATTGTCTCGTTATGCTAATTGCTACCCAGTTTTTGGGCACTGAGGAAGAGAGAATCCATCTTTATGTGAAACGCTTGAACACTGAGTTACAAGTTTTATATGTGCATATGAATTCGGTAGGAAAGATCTTTAATGAGGTAACTCATATGTGAAGAAGTTTGAGGGGTCATATAGGTTGGGAAGGCTAAGGTGATGGCCAAGAAATTAAGAATATAGGTAATTTCAATGGCTCTTATTATAGTGGTCCCATTCAGTATGTATTTTTGGACCATCCTATTCAGTTAGATCTGTTGTCTTCTACAAGTGGCCAATCTAAGGTCATTTAGTATTCTTTGGCTCCTAGAGGCTAAAAAGCTTTTTATTCTTCTGTCAGCAAGACATCTATCGATCGAGGTTTATTTGATTGTGGTAATTATGATCACTTTAAGAGGAAATTCCCTTTTAAACCAATAGGTAAGCAGATGCAGCACCAAACTAGAGATATAGTTCCAGCAGGAAGATGTGGCAATGAAAGGGAACGCCCTCGGGATGGGAGAGGTAATAACCAGAAAGTCCATTGGGCAGAGGATAATTGGGGAGGGGAGCAGTAAAGCCAACTGGAGGTGTCACTCAAACAATGAATACAACTCAATTTTACACCTTTTCGGGAAGGTCTGAGGCTGAGGCGTCTGATGTAGTGATCACAAATACTATTCTCATATGTGACCGCATGGCTTCTATATTATTTTAAATGGGATCCACATATTATTACGTATTTGTTAAATTTGTCTTGGGTCTTAATCTGATTAGTGATACTCTTGATGACCCCATTTATATTTCCACCATGATTAGAGAGTCTATAGTAGCAACCCATGTGTGTCGTTCTTGCTTTATAGTGTTTGAGGGTCTTCATACTTGGATAGATTTGGTTACTTCAGATATGCTTTTGATATGGTTTTACTGGGTATGACCTAGTTGTCTCCATATCATGCTATATTGAATTGTAATTCTAAGACAGTAACTCTAGAGATTCTAGGTAGGGATATATTAGAGTGGGAAGGTGTGTAAAGACATAAGCCAGTAAAGATCATATCTTTTTTTGGTTAAAAAGCTAGTGGGGAATGGTTGATTAGTTTACTTAGTTCACCTTCAGGATGTTAGTGTAGAGTCCCCTTCTATCGAGTAAATCTTAGTGATTTCAGAATTTTTAGACGTATTTCCTACAGATCTTCCAGGTATGCCTCCGACTAAAGATATTGACTTTTGAATAGATTGGGTGTAGCACCTTGGAATTCGGAAAAGGTTAAAGTGGGTTAATAGGTAGGTCCACAAGCCTAAAACAGGCAATGAACCCTTCATTGAACCCTAAACGGTCCGTGATGGGTTTCACTAGCCGTTTAGGGAGGTAGCCCAATTGTTTAAGGCTGCCAGGACTTAGGATCTCTTGGACAGTTCCTTATACGGTCCATGGTGACCTATACAGACCATTTAGGGACACATATAGGTCACTCGTTAACTTTTAAGTTAGGTTCATTTTGGTCTTTCCCCTATGTGTTTAATACCTAATCTATGTCATTTTAACCCCTATTCGAAGCCCTATATAAGATATTTAAGTCCTAAAACTACCCATTCTAAATCATTCACCTAAATTCTCAATTTCCCTCCAAGTTTATCCCCAAAATCCTCTCTAAGGCTAAGGAAGAAGAAGCTAGGATTTCACTTCAAGATTCTCAATTCACCATAGCTATTGGGCCTTGATCACTACGGTTTGTTAGTATTCACCTATGAAGTATTTTCCTTTATAGAGTTCCTGAAAGATCTTAAAATTTTACAAACTAGATTCTCAATTCAAAGTTAGAGTTTTATTCAATCTTCATGGGTTCTTTTCAATTATGATTCAATTGATTTCTTTCTACATTTTAAAGCATGAATTGAATTATTTACATGATTTTGAGTTTAGTTCATATGAACCCATGCATGATCCATGATTTGTTACTATGAACACATGATTAAGCTTATAAATTATGATTTATAGAAATTATGCATGTATTATGAAAGTAATGTTTATGACTCAAGTAAGATTATAGATGTAGGTATCTATATGTTCGATTAATTTGGCCACATGACATGAATGACGTCTAGATTTTCCATCAATGCTTTTAATTATTTTCCTATATTAGGTCTTTATTAGTATGGTATCTAGATGTGCCATCAATGATCATGAACCAAGTTTCTAAAACTAATATCATTAGTAATATCTCACTTTTAGTGTGAAGTTAATGACTATGGATCTTATAAAGCTATTATGAAAAGATCATGGATGGTGAAATGTTTTCTCATGCATGGTCTATAGAGATACTCTATGATGTTTCTAGCTTGGATCTGTAACTTAATAGTATGTTTCCAGGGATGATAATATGAATATGATTAATGACTATTTCGTGTGATTTTACTTAGCACCGAGTGGGATTTTTGAATGAAGGTTTTTGTTTAGCATCTGTGGACCTTTAGTAGCAACCCCTAAGTCATAGAACTATGTGCCACCATAGGATGTTGTCTCAGATAGACATTAGCTAGTGGATCCACCTTAACTCAGACTCATGGTCCTTACCTTGGCAAGTAGGACACTCTTTTTTTGGTGTAGGAGTAGTACATTAGATTCCATGTTATAGCTCACATTTTCTGTATCCGTTAAATGGTAAACATCCCACAATAATGAACTAAGGCAATTTTCAAAGTATCTCACAAAGTGTTTTAAAGATGTTTTTAAAGATGTTAAAGCTTGCATTGACCATGCTTATGAATTATGTTTTCTAACCTTTTATCTTATGATATAGCTTGGTCATTGCATGTCATGTAAAGCTCTTTTTAGCATGATTTCATATTTTTTATGCATTGCTATTATACTTAGTACATTACATGTACTAATGCATACTTGTGCCTACATTGTTTCATAATGTAGGGTCCGACGCATTTACTTCACATACTTATGGCTAGTTGATCTCTTAGCACTCGAAGATTGGTGATTCCTCATGTTCTGAGGATTGATAAACTTTTATAGTTTTTTTTAATTTCAGTTTTCAGACATTTGTAAGTGGTGTATGGGTTACGTCCCAACCTCTTCCTTTTAATGTAATAGATGGCTTGTTGAAACTATATCGGACTTCCGCTTGTCAAACTCTTTTAGAATATAAGAATGTTCTTTGAAATCTTTATTTCTACTATCTTGTATGATGTATGCTAAGTGGCTTGTGTAGGATCTCTCGGGATTCTATACACCATGCTACTCCTAGGGTATACTTTGGGTTGTGACAAACTTTGTATTCAGAGCACAAGCTTTAGAAAGATCCTAGGATATCTGACAAGTGATATCGAGTAGAGTCTTATTCATAAGTGTGAAGTGCGCCATATTTATGACTAGGATGCTATAAGATGTTTAGGAAACCTCACTTTTTTCGTCATTCTAAAGTCATGCGACATAGTGTAACTCTATTTGTCTCTATCCTAATCCTTATCCGATGATTTTCAAGATGTGGCCCCTCAAAGAGCATGCGTTAGGAGGAATGTTGGTGCAAATATGGAACAAGAGGTTCCCTAAGTGCCGGTCGACCCTCTGGCTAAACAAGTGACTAATGATGATTTTTTAGGTGCATTTCATGCATTAGCCCAACCTATGAAAACTCAAGCAAATAGGGTGGTTATGTCTCCCGTGAACCAAAGGGTGGGTACGATGGCAACAAGGGTGAGGGGTTTATTAGGATGACTCCTCTAGAATTTCATGGTTCTAAAGTTGAGGAAGATCCTCAAGAGTACATCAACGAGGTTCACCAGATTGTAAAGATCATGGGTATTACTTCGGTAGAAAAGGTAGAATTGGTCGCTTACCAACTCAAAGGTGTTTCTCAAGTTTGGTTTAATCAATGGAAGGAATAGAGGGCAAATGATGAGGGTCCTATTGATTAGGAGAAATTTAAGGTTGCTTTCCTTGATAGGTTCTTTCCTCCTTGAGATGAGGGAGGCCAAGGTGCTTGAGTTTATTAACCTTCACCAAGGAAATATGAGTGTGAAAGAGTATGCTACGAAATTTACACAATTGTCCAAATATGCTCCAACTATGGTTACCGATCCAACGGCAAGAATAAGTAAGTTTGTGTAAGGTGCTTCCAACTTGGTGGTCAAAAAATGTCTAACCACCATGCTTGTTAAGGATATGGATGTCTCCCTTTGATGGTTCATACCCAACCAATTGAAGGAGAAAAAAATTAAGGAGAAGACTAGGGATTCAAAGAGGGAAAGAACGGATAATGGTGATTTCTCACATTCAAAGTCCGGTGGAGGCAATTGTTCTCAAGGCAATGGTTCTAGTCAGCAAATGTTTTCCGAGTGTTGGAGGTGTGGAAGGAAGCATGCTGGTAAGTGCTTAGATGGTATGGATAGATGCTTTGGGTGTTGAAAGAGGGGTCATAAGATAAGATATTGTCCTTCGGTTTCTAAGAATCAGGGAGATAATCGTCAATGGTCTTAACCTTACCCTTCATCTGATTCTAGTGGGGGTTAGAAACAGAACACATTTTATGCTCTTCAGACTCGACTTGTTCACGAGGGCTCCCGAATGCGGTGATTGGTAAGTTATGGACTTTTAGCTGGTGAATATGTATTACTTGATATTAGGTATGGTTATTGTGTTTGAAGTCGACCTTGAAATCATTGTGAAAACTTCCTAAGTATTTACTAGTAATGATGGTTCCATGGTTGTTAAGACTTTGGTGCTATGCCTAGGTTTAGGGAGATGGATTTGAAAAGACACAAGAGGTTTGCTCTCAAGGGGGAGATAGTGTGCTTGATGGTGGGTGTGTGTAGAACTATTTAAGTTGTTGGAAAGGTTCCGTGCTATGGCTTGGTATGTGAAGGGCCAGAGGTGATGTGATGTCTTAGTATCCCTATCTCTTTCCGTTATCTTTACGCCTATCTTGAGGCATTAGCCCCTCTTGTTCACTCTTTAGGATTCTTGCATTCTTAGTTATTCCCATGTTTCCTCATGCATGCATGCTCATGAAAATTTTGATTTATGAGATATGATTTAGCTTGATTGATTGCTTCATGAAGATGTGTATTGTGTATGATTTGCATGAATTTTTATGAAAGGATGTTTAACGTATATTTTAGCTTGGAGTTGATTTTTCTTCTTGGTTATGTGAATTTTGATGAACTTGCATTCATTTTGGGTTGTTAGTTTCTATCGTACTCTCTTCATGCTAGCTTGAGTTCCATTTGAGGAAGTGATGAGTCGGCAATTTTGACTAATTTAGGGCTTGTTATTTAATGAATTAGTGTCCTCAATGCCTATTTTGTGTCCATAACTAATGTTAAACTATTTATGTGCATCAATGAAGGCTAAAAAAACAAGGCAAGAGCATTACAATGCGAAAAGAAGCGAAAAAGTTGGAAAAACTATGAAAAGGAAGGCTAGAGCTCGCAAAAGCCACTCGGTGACTCGCCGAGTGAGCCTCCAGCTCGCCAAAAAGTCCAGCGAGTAGGCTCATGAACTAAGCCAACTCAACGAATTAAAAGACACTTCGGTGATGCGCGAATGGAACAACGAGCTCGAATCAGCTCTCCTAAATAAACAAAACAACTGGATGCAGAAGTCAAGCCAAAAGGCGAAAAGGTGTGGTAATTGGCGGATCGCTGTAGCGTTCGGTAATTTCGACTAATTTCGCCCAGTCGGACCGCGTACTGAAATTTTGGGAAGTTTTTGGAAATGTATAAATTTATTTTTGAAGAGAGATAAAGGGTTTCACAGTTTTTAGAGATTTTTACATACTTTGACAATACAAAATATTCTTGGAGAGGTTTTTGAGCTTAGATCTTGAGGATTTAAGGTTTTAGTCTTAATTTTGGCATTGACATTGGAGACTTTGTCATCTTTTTGGTAACAATTTCTTGCTTTTTGTTATGCTTGGATGAATCCCCTTTTCTTAGGGGTGTGACTATGTAATCGAATAGATAAATTAGCCTGTGGGTATTGTTAATTGCTAAATTTAATGTTGTTTTGAAATGGGTTCAGTTATTTATTCATGTTTTCATATATGAACTTAAGTTGCAAATTTAGTTCTAGCTTTAGATCTCTAGGCTTGCTTGTGAAAGTTGTGTAGAGTGGAGTAAATAATTGATAGTCGTATTGCCTGGTTTCTTTACAACCCTGCTTGATTAAGTGAGTTAGATTAAGGTTTTAAGTTGTTTTCCAATGTTAAGCTTGTTGAGGTTCGATAGAACTCGCTTGAAGCATAATAGTTGATTGAAAAATGGTTACGTTGCTATAGGTGCAACCTAGCCTACCCATTGAGATTCAACACCTTTAAGCAATTATTCATTACCCATTAAGCGAAATTAGTATTTGATTGGTCACACAGTACTAAGGTTCCCTCTCTATTTGTTCAAACACCGCGTAAATTGTCTTTGTTAACAATTGGTTACCAAACTCTTAATATTTATAGTGGAAACTTATTAATTTACATGATGTTCCATTTTGTGTATGGCTGTTCTACAAGAAATTAGAGTACTTCTATACTTCGTACTTGAATTGTTTTCCATATCACTCCTTATGGGATCAACCCCAACTCACCATTGGGTTTATACTAATTGTTAGCGACCGCCTACACTTTGAATTACAAAAGATGTAGTTGAGCATTATCAAGACAAATATTCCAAAGGGGGATACATTATAACACCTCAGAATTTGGAAAAGGTTAAAGTGGGTTAACGGGAAGATTGAGATGCCTAAAACGGACCATGAACCCTTCGCTGAACACTAGGCAATCCATGAAAGGGCTCACTGGTCTTTTAGGGAGGTGTCTCAGTCGTTTAAGGCTTTAACGAATTGTGGTCTCCTGTACGGTTCCCTATACAATCCATGGTGACCTATACAGACCATTTAGGGACCCATATAGGTCACCCGTCTACTATTAAGTTAGGTTCATTTTGGTCTTTCTCCTATGTGTGTAATACCTAAGCTATGTCATTTTAACCCCTATTCTAAGCCCTAATTAGAGATTTAAGTCACCTAAATTCTAAATTACCCTCCAAGTTCATCCCTAAAATCCTCTCCAAGGCTAACGAAGAAGAAGCTAAGGTTTCACTTAAAGATTCTCAATTCACCATAACTATTGGGCCTTTATCACTAAGGTATGTTAATATTCACCTATGTAGTCCTTTCCTCCATACGGTTCCTCAAAGATCTTTCAACTTTACAAACTAGATTCTTAATTCAAAGTTAGGGTTTTATTCAATCTTCATGGGTTCTTTTCAATTATGATTCAATTGATTTTTTCTATCTTTCAATGCATGAATTGAAGTAATTACATGATTTTGAGTTGAATTCATATGAACCCATGCATGATCCATGATTTTTGACTTTGAACACATGATGAAGCTTATGAACTATGATTTATAGAAATTATGAATGTTTTACGAAAGTAATGTTTATGACTAAAGTAAGCTTATAAATGAAGGTATCTATATGTTTTATGAAGCTTGGCCACATGACATGAATGGAATTTGGATTTTCCATCAATGCTTCTGATTATTTTCCTATAGTTGGTCTTTAATAGTACGATATCCTAATATGTCATCAATGATCATGAACCAAGTTTCTAAAACTAATATATTAGTAGTATGGTACTGTTACTATGAAGTTAATAGTTATGGGTCTTATAAAGCTATTATAAAAAGATCATGGATGGTGAAAGATTTTCTCACGCATGGTCTTAGGAGATACTCTATGATAATTCTAGCTTAGATCAGTAAATTAATAGCATGGATGATGATATGAATATGATTAATGACTATTCCGTTGGATTTTACTTAGCATCGAGTGGGCTTTTGGAATGAAGGTTTCTATTTAGCATTTGTGGACCTTTAGTAGCAATCCCTAAGTCACAAAACTATGTTCCACCATATGATGTTATATCATATAGACATAAGCTAGTAGATCCACTTTAATTCAAACTCATGGTCCTTACCTTGGCAAGTAGAACACTATTTTTCGGTGCGGGAGCAGTACATTGGATTCCATATTATAGCTCACATAGTCTATGTCGGTTAAATGGTAAACATCCCACAATAATGAACTAAGATTACTTTCAAAGTATCTCACAAAGTGTTTGAAAGATGTTAAATCTTGCATTGACCATGATTATGACTCATATTTTGTAACCTCTTATCTTATGATTTAGCTTGGTCATTGCATGTTATGTAATATTCTTTTTAGTTTGATTTCATAACTCTTTTGTATTTCTATCATACTTTGTACATTCCATGTAATAATGCATACTTATGCGTATATTGTTTCATAATGTAGGGTCCGACGCTCCTACTTCACATACTTGTGGCTAGTTAATCTATTGGCAGTCGAAGATTGGTGAGTCATTATGTTCCAAGGACCGACATACCGTTATAGATTTATTTTTTTCAATATTTAGATATTTGTATGTGGTGTATGGGTTACGTCCCAACCATTCATTTTAATGTAATAGATGGCTTGTTGAGACTATGTTAGACTTCCGCTTGTCAAACTCTTTTATGATGTAAGACTAATCTTTGAAATCTTTATTTCTATTATCTTGTGTGATGTATGATAAGTGGATTGTGTAGGGCTTCTCAGGGTTCTACACGCCATGTTACGCCTAGGGTATACTTTAGGTCGTGAAATTTAGAGTCGGGTACTCACCTAATTTTTATTCCTCATCATCATATGGCCCCATCCGAGTTGAGGGAAATCAAGACCAACTTCAGACGCTTCCAAATAATGGGTTTGTTTGTCCTAGTACATCATCTTGGAGGACTCTGGTGCTGTTTATGAAAAATAAAGATGGTAGCATGAGAATGTATATAGACTACATGCATCTGAAATGAGTCAATTACCTTGCATAGATGATTTATTTGACCAGTTGCAGGGTGCTTTGATTTTTTTGAGTGTAACACCACAAAACTTCTATGCTAAGACCCAGTTCCTTCCTCATTTGTGTATAAGGTCGTATCGGGTGATTTTTAAATCATTCTTAAGTGTTACAGTCAATTTTTTAGTGAGGTAATAGATTTAGAGATGAATTAAGGTCATAAGAATCCCTCAGCACAAAGTTGAGTTGAAAGATTCCTTACTTATTAAGTTTTGATATAAAATTCTACCTAGGTCAACTTCAAACAAACATATACCTCTACACATAATAAATTAGGTGGCCCATGAACTATCAAATTAAAGGTCTATCAGTCCTCATTCCAATACCACTAAGTTTGTCTCATTTCGAGTTCAGATTAAAATGTTATGACCATTTTACCATAGACTACTACAACAGAGTTTTCTGAGTCAGTGACCTACAAATCCCTTCTACGGGCCGTAGAAGTTTCTATGACTGATAACACTCAACTCTCTATCCAAAACTAATCAAAAGAGTGAACGTTCATCATCAATAAAAACACTCAACTAAGAGCTGGGGTCGAATCCTACAAGGAATGGTATAATGTTAAGAATTTAATAGATAATTAACAAACAATTAATTCCAATGAGGTTGAAATAACAACTGGGTGAAAAAGTCCACAAACTTTGATAGCAATAATTCAGTCACCCAATCAACAATATTGAAATAATCGACGATTCATGAAGTTAACGGACTCTTGGGGTGTGCAGATCAAATGTTGATTTCATTTGGGGTAATGTAGAATTACTCATTACAACTAGTTAATCACAAATAAGATAGGTCATCATAGTTGACGTTAATATTCTTTCGATCTCAAAGCATCCTTGCATAGAATCTCCTTTCGGTTTCATCTATATGCTATTCGAAACAACCCAAAATTTTAGATTTGTAATCAAGTAACCTAAACCACAACTATTGAACAAATGACCTAGTTATATTAGTCTCTTTCGAGCACCATCACAAGATCGAAACTACAATTAAGTTGGCCAACTCAATTCATGAATTAATAAATCACCAATTAGTCAAATCTATGATTAATATTCATAAAATAGAGAAATTCAACAAACTCACTACATTAAATCAACACTCAACCACATAATCACACCCCAAGAGTTTGGATTTTAGCCACACATTCCAAAGTGTAAATAAACTATACCTTGCATGAAATTAGCCATGGGTAGCATGATTCGAGTATTTAATAGCAAACACTTCAAATTCAACCTCAAATTCTAAAATTCAAGTTTTTACACAATTGAAAGATTCAACAACAGAAGTGTTCTCTCTCAATAGAAGAATATTTCTCTCAATTTTTCCACACTCTTTTTCTCTCCTCTGGACTATTTTGTAGTTTTCCAAAATTTTAGCCAAAAAATAGTTTTGTGTCCCTTTCAACAATGTTAGCTTAGTTTGCTAACTGCATTCCACGAGTCGCTTATCTTCCTTTGGTTCGCCTTTTTCTTACTTCAAACTATATATTATAGCTGCAAATCATCAACATTTTATCAAACTAGGAAAAAATTAGGCATTTGAGGATACTAATTATTGAGCTAAATGGACCTTAAATGACTGTAAATCTACCACACGTCAACATCCCCAACTTAAACTTTTGCATGTCCTCAAGTAAATCAAGAACACAATAGGCTCAATAAGGGTGTCTACAACAGTACTCAATGAGAGCTAAGATGTAAGTGCCATAGAAAGACTACTCACAATAACTTGTTACCCATGATCATGATAAAAAAGCTTCAAATGATGAGTAGCTAGTCTCAACACAAGCTCAAGCTCACTTTAGCTTCTTGTCTAATGCAATAACAGTTTCAAAAAATGCATTCAAGTGCCCTCACAGCAAGAACGATTTCATGCTCTCACAAAGCCATTCAACAAAGGTGTAAGGAATCAATGCAACTCTCATTCTCTCAAAAGAGAAACACATGCAAGCGTTGTCCCATAGGTTTTCCAATCATCACACAACCTAGTTCATGCAAGATTTCAAGGGTCTTTTTGGCTTGTAATGGGGTTGAGGGTTAAGGTATGGTCAATTCGGATTGGTGACTTATAACTTTTCAAAGCATTGTTGTAATCATAATCACCTATTCTTAAGTTCTTTACATTCTTTTTAATTTGAGAACTCAAACCTTGACTTGTCACTCAATTTAATTGAAATTCCTCTTTTATTTCCTTCACTTCTCTTTTTCATTTTCATTTTCCCCATCCATCTCCATCACAATGATGATTTTTTTTATAAGGATGGGTTCCTTCATTTTGCATCTCTTTCAAAGTTAAGTCTCATTTCATCTTTCTTTTTCCTTCACTTGGCATTAATTCATAGGATTTGACCTAAGTTGGCTATTAAAACATCATAATGCTTCAAAGAGGATTTTTGTGAGAAGGTAGGGATAATTTTGTTCAAAAGGCTTCTTTTGGTTGTCAACAAATAGGTTGGGTACAAATGGTGCCAAAAAGGATTTACACCCTCAGAAGGTAGTCACAAAGAATTTATGGACAATTTGGTTCTCTTTTTAAATTGTTTCCCAAGATCATGTCTCACATTCACCAAGATTCAAACAATCAGACTAATAAGGAAAATTCTAGGACTCCACAATCATGCTTTCAAGTAAGACCTCTCTACACATGGCACTTATAAATACACTCATTTAGTATATCCCGAAAAGATCAAAAGTGTATGTGTCATGTGCATTGCAAGGATCAAATCAAGATGCAGCTAGTCAACAAAAGATTCAAAGAGATCACTTAAGGGTGCAACCATATCGATTTCATTCTCGCAAGACCAACACTACGCATCATTCTCATCATGATTATTATCATGTAACACCTCGAACTTGAGAAAATAGAAAATGCAGCTTCCTAGAATCTGATGTCAAAACCAACAGAAACCACCCACAGATTGTAGGTGGGGTCCCGTGGTTCAGTCCCAGACTTGAGGAAATTTCAGAATCTAAAGATGAGACCTACGGTCGTGGTCCACGGTCCGTTAGTGGACCTACAGACCGTAGGTGGAGTCCATCATTGGGGTCCAAATTTTTATGGTATCTGATCCCACCCACGGTCAAGTTGTACGGTCCGTGATTGGATCTATGGACCATAGGTGAGGGTCATCAGCCAATAAGAGGAAAATTGTTGTTGGGTCAAATTCAAAGGGTCATATCTTTTATCACATAATGAATTAAGTGTCCTATGACCTATCAAATGAAAGATAATTGAATCCTCTTTCCAACGTCACCAAGTTTGCTAAAATCCCATCTCTGAGTAAAAAGTTATGCTCATTTTAGTGAAGCCATGTCGGGAAGAGCTTGACCGATGACTCCTACCGATGGTTGGTAGGTCAATCGATGACCCGTCAATCCTGTAGTAGGTGGCACTCGTCAGACTTAAGTCGGGGTCGTTTTGGTCTTTTGCCCTATCAGTTGGGCACTTAAACTACGTCGTTTGAGGCCTAAACTACGTCGTTTTACTCAGTTTAAGCCTAATAACTGAGTCAGACATACCCAAAACCTTTATTCACCAAAAATCATCTAAACCTAGAGAAAAAATTAGAAGAAAAATAAGCGACAGTTTCCCAAGAACAATCAGAAGGATTGCTCCAAGTTTCAGCCCCGAAATCGAAGGATTTCTCCGTAGATTTCATCACTAGGTATGTGGGATTTCACTAGTGGGTTCCTTTCATCCACTAGGTCCCTAGAATTCAGTCAGATTCTTGATTCCGTATATCTTGTTTAGACCTAGGGTTTCCAAAACCTTAGATATTGGTTGTGATTTAGTTGTTTTAGTATTTTGAATCAAATTATCATGTTTTCTTAGAATCATTGTTAAATTCCGTGTATGAAACTCAGAACCCTAGTTGTGTAGTTTGTTTTAGTTCATGAAATGCACTTGTTAGGTCAGTAAAACAGATAATCATGCTTCAGTTTTTGAATGTCACATTATCAGTATATAATTGTTACATTCGTAGATTTTGCATGTCAGTATTTTGAGTTATTCAGCATTTCAGTCATAGTGTGTCATATACATATTCAGTTGGGAGTAGACTTAACACTAGGTTGGACTAGGGTTCAGTGTATCCGTATAGTCCCAGAACTACGTGCCTCTGTATGAGTATAAGTCCCCTCTATTGGGAATTATTTTTAGTGATCACGCCATTCATGCCTTTATACCCCTGGCAAGGTATATTGGGTCCCCTCGATGGTGCGTATACATCGGACTCCACGTTTATCTCATGTGGTTTTAAGTCGGTTAATAGTAGCTCCTACAATCAGACTCTAGTGCATTTGACCAGATTTTCAGTTTATACTTCAGTATTTAGTCTTATCATGTTATGTTCATGATTAGTACTTGGTCATTGCATTTAGCTCAGGTTTCAGTTTTATCTCAATATTTATATTTTGTTCATATGATGTGATTGCTCAGTTATGCTTTGTTCAACTTATATATATTTGTTCAGCTTAGTATGTATATCATGCATGCTCAGTACATTCCAAGTATTGAAGCATACTTTGCGCTACATCCTTTCATGATGTAGGTTGAGGTACTCAGCATCCCGATCACGCTTAGACCGATCCTCGATCCGCATTCAGCACCTTCAGTGGTAAGTCCTCATACTTCGAGGACAATATACATGCTTTCATTTAAGTCTTTACACTTTAGTTTTCAGTTTTGTTAAAGTTAGCTGGGGGGCATGTCCCAGCAACTCAACTCAGTTAGAGGCTTTCAGACATAGTACTAGAATCAACATGACTTGTTAAGTTTATCTTTTAGTATTGTTATATTCTTATTATGTTTTTATACTTCAAACTAGTTGGGTATTTCCCACTTTCAGTTCTCAATTGATTTAGCTTCCGCAATAGTTCATGTTTTCATTTAGATATCTTTCAGTATGCTTATGATATGCCAGCTTCAGGGTTAGCTTGGTCACTCATGACCCTAGGTCCCATGTTACATCAAGGGGGTAGCCACGGGGCATGACAATTCAAGACATTGATATTGAACACAATCGATCTTCAAATTGTTATCAATGAAAACTTCAAGTATTTCATGATTTTATACTCATGGGAGGTTGGAACATCAAGAGAGAACGAAAAAGAATTATAGATACAAGCTTTAATCTAAAAGAGAACTCTAATATAAACAAAAGTAATACTACAGTTGTTCAAAAACTTAAAATAACTAAATACAATCAAAAGGGATACTAAATGGGCCTATATGCAATGTGTCTCACCCTACCAAAAAGGAAAGATCAGTGTCCTCAATGCACATAAATGTCATAAAGAGATGAAGGTAGGAGGACTCCTTGAGCAATCACTGTACTGATATTCATCGACTTTGATCGACAAATCGCGGAGTACAATCACATCGCCTATTGGGGCTAGAGTTTAGGACAATATGTCCTTCACTTTAGTGGGCTACACCGTGATCGCCCAATGTGCATGGACGAATCACCTTTTCTTGCATGAACATCGCCGAAATGACCGGTGTGCTTCCTATTTTTTGTGCTTGACTAGGCGGACTGCAGCAGGTCCGCCCAATAGCGTCAGCGCATCACCTAGTAGGTGATGAGTATCGCAAAAGTAGAGAGTAACCCCCAAAGTTGAGCTTCCCATTGGACGGACTCGAGCTTTACCTACTATACTCAGTGCATCGTCGAATTGTCCTTATTATCTCGCCTATTACACAATACCTACGCATGTTAAGACCTACGTTATTGAAAATAACTATTATTTTGGTTGCCTCCCAAGAAGCGCCTAATTTAACGTTGCGGCACGACGTGGACAAGTTCTTCAAGCATCATCCAAATACACTATTTAAACAACCCTCACATCCTGACTTTCTCAAAAGTATGCCTTCAGTCTTTGCCCATTGATTATGAATCGTACCCCTTTTGCATCTTCAATTTCAATCGCTCCATTTCCATACACTCGGGTGACCGTGTGTGGACCAGTCCACTTGGACTTGAGCTTCCCTGGGAAGAGTTTCAACCTTCAATTGAATAGTAGGACCAACACCCCCACTCAAAACTCACGAGGTAGTATCATAACATTATGCGACTGCTTAACCTTTTCCTTGTATAAAGCTGAGCTTTTGTAGGCTTGCAAAAAAAATTCATCCAACTCAAGGATTTGGTGTATACGATCTCTGGTGGCAACATCCCAATTCTTATTTATCTTCTTCAATGCCCATAAAGTTTTGTATTCCAACTCCACCGGCAAATGACAAGCTTTTCCAAACACTAACTTGTATGGTGAAATACCAATAGGAGATTTGCATGTCGTACTAGTAGGACAAAAGAGCATCATCAAGCTTTCTAGACCAATCGGTACAGTGGACATTCACAGTTTTGGCCAAGATGATCTTTATTTTTCAATTAGACACTTCGACTTATCCGCTAGATTGTGGGTGGTATGGCGTTGCCACTTTGTGCTTGACCCCATATTTTGAGAGGAGGATTGCAAAATGACGATTGCAAAAGTGTGACCCTCCATCACTTATAATGTCCCTTGGGGTTCCAAACCTTGTGAAAAAGTTCTTTTTGAGGAACTTTATGACACTTCGCGCTTCATTGTTTGATAAGGCTATCGCTTCCACCCACTTAGAGACATAATCCACATCTACAAGGATGTAATTATTCCTAAAAGAGCTAGGAAAAGGACCTATGGAATCAATCCCCCAAACATCAAACAATTTAATTTCAAGGATTTGTGAAAGTGGCAATTTATGCTCCTAGATATACTCCCTTGTAATTGATATTGGACACAACATTTGCAAAATGCATGAGCATCCCTAAACATTATAGGCCAATAGTAGCCACATTTTAAGACATTAGAGGCTGTACGAATGCCCCCATGATGACCACATGCTGGCGAGGCATGACATGCTTCAAGGATTTCATTCACTTCCACTTCCGACACATAACTTCGAATAATTTTATCAACACACTCTCTAAAAAGGAAAGGTTCATCCCATATATAATTCTTCACATCAAATAGAAATTTCCTCTTTTGATGGATACTCAAATCATTAGGTAACAACCCACAAACAATAAAATTTGCATAATCAGCATACCAAGGAACAGATGGTGTAGAAATTACCATTACTGATTCATCCGGGAAAGCATCATCAATGTCTTTCTCTTCAACCACTCTAGCATCTTCCTCCAACCTTGAAAGATGGTCAGCTACCTAGTTCTCACACCCTTTTTTATCTTTCACCTCGAAGTCAAATTCTTGAAGAAGTAACACCCATCAGATCAGCCTTGGGTTACCCTCTTTCTTCGCCATTAGGTACCTTAAGGTTGCGTGGTCTATGTTAACAACCACTTTGGTACCCAAAAAAATATGCTTGAAACTTCTCAAACCCATATACTACATCCAACAACTCTTGTTTTGTTATTGTGTAATTCTTTTAAGAACAATTCAGCATTTTACTAGCATAATAGATAGGATGAAAGAACTTATTTTTCTATTTCCCAAGAACAGCTCCTAGAGCCAAACCACTAGCATCGCACATCATTTCAAAAGGGAAATTCCAATTGGGGGAAATGATTGTCCGGGCAGAGATAAATTTCTCCTTTAGTGCTTTAAAATTCATCATGCAAGAATCATCAACAACAAATGTGCTCACTTTTCAAGAATCTACACGATTGAATAACAATCTTGGAGAAATCTTTAATAGACCGTCTATAGAACTCGGCATGTCAAAGAAAGCTCCTCACACCCTTTACCAAAATTGGGGGAGGTAATTTTCTGATCACTTGAATTTTTACTTGATCAACTTAAATACCATCCCCAGAAATTTTATGCCCAAGCACAATTCTCTCTTTCACCATAAAGTGACACTTCTCCCAGTTGAGGATCAAATTTGAATCCACACATGTAACACCCCGAATTCGAAACAGACCAAAAATACAGATTTTGAAAAGTTGAAGGTGCAACTTACGGTCACCATCCACGGACCGTAGGTCAGACCACGGCCCGTGCTGGTGGTCCGTGGTTCACCACTGCAACCCCTCCCAGACCCAGCTCAGAAAATTGGCTAAGTCCCGACTCACGGACAGACCCACGGTCCGTAGATCAGACCACGGTCCGTGGTCTGTGTCCGTGGATAGAGACTTCCCCTACCCAGCCTCTGACACAAACTACGGTTGACCAGCACGGACCGTCGTTCGATCCACAGTCCGTAGGTCTGACCGTAGATGAGGGTCAACAGTCAGTTAGATGAAATTTATTGATGGGTCAACTTCAGATGGTCATAACTTTTAGCACAAAAGGAATTGTGTGTCCCTTTACCTATGGTATGATATATAATTGAATTATATTTACAACGCCACCGAGTTTGCTAAATTCCGACCTCTGAGTAAAGAGATGTCCCTTTACCTATGGTATGATATATAATTGAATTATATTTACAACGCCACCGAGTTTGCTAAATTCCGACCTCCGAGTAAAAAGTTATGCTCGTTTTAGTGAAGCCCTGTCGGGCAGACTCGACCTACGGACCCAATCGACGGTCCGTCGATTGATTGACGGCCCGTCAGTCCAAACCGTCGATCACTCCGACAGCAGTTAATTCAGGGGTCTTTTGGTCTTTTCCTATTTCGTTTAACCCCTAAGATACGTCGTTTAAACCCTAAATCATGAGATTTTAATCAGTTTAAATCTAGAAACATAACTAGAACTTACCTAAGTCAAAATCATTAATCAAAACTTAGAAAATTAGAAGCAAGAGAGGAGAAAAAGGTCAAGAACCCTAGTTCAAGAACGCAGCAAGGTTCCATCAGTTCCAGCACCGAAATCGAAAGATTTCTCCGTGAAATTCGTCACCAGGTATGTGGGATTTCACTAGTGGGTTCCTTTCACCCATTAGATCCCTAGAATTCAGTCAGATTCTTGATTCCATGATTATGAACAGACCTAGAGTTCCTAGAATTACAACAGATCATCATGAATTAGTTATTTAAATGTTCCAAATCAGATTATCATGTTATTACATCGTTTCTCGCATGAATTT
>NW_006239098.1:869379-871618 GCF_000226075.1 Solanum tuberosum | reverse complement strand
CTAGGATGTCTGAAAAGCCGCACTAGGTAGAGTCCTTTTCATGGGTGTGTAGTGCGCACCACATCTAATGAGGGGGAGGCTACAAAGTGTTTTAGGAAATCTTCATTTTCTTGTTACTCTTATCGTGCGTAAGGTATGATCTAAATTCCATTCTAACTCGACGTTCTACGTTTCAGTGATCATGCCTCCTCGTAGAGCTTATGTCAGGAATGCGAATGCTAGGAACGCAAACGCAGCTCCTCCAGTTCCAGATCAGGAAGTCTCAAATGCTGAATTCGGGAATGCTATTCAGATGTTGGCTCAGAGTGTCGCTAACCAGAACAATCAGCGGATTCAAGCTCCTGTGAATGCAAATGGTGGGTCAGCAGCAGCGAGGGTCTGTGACTTTTTTAGGATGAATCCGCCTGAGTTCTTAGGATCGCAATCTGGTGAAGATCCCCAGACTTTCTTGGATGAGATCAAGAAGATCTTTGAGGTGATGCAGGTCACTGGGAATGATCGGGTTGAGTTAGCATCTTACCAACTGAAAGATGTAGCTCATATCTGGTATACTCAGTGGAAGGAGAACAGGGGTACAGATGTCGCTCCTATTACTTGGGATTGTTTCAGCGAAACCTTTCTAGACAGGTTTTTCCCCGTAGAGTTGAGAGAAGCAAGGGCCCAGGAATTTATGAACTTGAGGCAGGGTAACATGACTGTCCAAGAGTATGGGCTCAAGTTTAACCAACTCTCCAGGTATGCTCCTCACATGGTTGCTGATTCTAGGGCTCAGATGAATAAGTTTCTCTATGGAGTGTCAGACTTAGTGAAGACAGAGTGCATGAATGCTATGTTTATGGGAGACATGAACATCTCTAGGCTCATTACTCATGCTCAGCAGGTTGAGGGTGATAAGCTTAGGGAACAGGCTAAGGAGACTAAGAAAGCAAGAACAGGTAACTACGAGTATTCCCCAACAGAAATCGGGTGGTGGAAATCGCTCGCATTTTCAGCAGAAGTCTTCGACTCCAGCCCCTTCATCAGCTAGTGTTCCATCCCCCAGGTTCCGTAATGATCAGAAAGGTAGGGCGTCAGGCTCTAAGTTTCAAGGTAGTGTTTTAGGCACCAAAAGTTACCCAACTTGCCCGAAATGTAGTAAGAACCATCCGGGCGAGTGTCTTGCAGGTAAGGAAAGATGTTTGGGTGTGGCCAGTCTGGTCATAGATTGAAGGATTGTCCTTCTAGACAGGGTCAAGGAGGAAATAATGGTAGAGCTCAGTCTACAACTTCAGCAGCACCAGCAGGTCGCCCGACTCAGCAGGGTAACTCTTCTGGTACTGGTGGCGGACAGCTCCAAAACAGGCTCTATGCTCTTCAGGCTCGTCAAGATCAGGAAGATTCTCCTGATGTAGTCACTGGTACGTTACGAGTCTTTGATCTTGATGTTTATGCATTGTTAGATCCAGGGGCTACTTTGTCTTTTGTAACTCCTTATGTAGCAGTCTAGTTCAGTGTTAGCCCAGAAACTCTTTCAAAACCCTTCTCAGTCTCTACTCCAGTCGGTGACCCAGTTATAGCTAGATGGGTATACAGAAATTGCCCTGTCACAGTCTCTCAGAAAGTCACCTTAGCAGATCTTGTAGAGTTAGAAATGGTAGACTTCGATGTCATTCTAGGCATGGATTGACTACATTCCTGTTATGCCTCAGTTGATTGTAGAACTAGGATTGTTCATTTTCAGTTTCCAGATGAACCAATCCTAGAATGGAAGGGTAGTAGCTTAGCGCCTATGGGTCGATTCATTTCTTACCTTAAGGCCAGAAAGATGATCTCTAAGGGTTATCTCTATCATCTAGTTCGGGTTAAGGATTCTAGCTCCGAAACCCCAACTCTTGAGTCAGTTCCAGTGGTTAATGAGTTTCCAGAAGTGTTCCCAGAAGATCTTTTCGGAGTTTCTCCCGAAAAGGAAATAAACTTTGGAATAGATCTCCTTCCAAATACCCAGCCTATCTCTATTCCTCCTTACAGAATGGCTCCAGCTAAGCTTAAGGAATTGAAAAAGCAGTTGAAAGACCTTCTAGATAAGGGCTTCATCAGACCTAGTATTTCGCCATGGGGTGCACCAGTGTTGTTCGTGAAGAAGAAAGATGGTTCTCTCAGAATGTGCATTGACTATAGGCAGTTGAACAAAGTCACAATCAAGAACAAGTATCCTATCCCCAGGATTGATGACTTGTTCGACCAACTTCAGAGTGCTAGT
>NW_006239098.1:845534-864722 GCF_000226075.1 Solanum tuberosum | reverse complement strand
AGTTCAGCAGCATCAGTGGTGAGTCCTCATTCTTCGAGGACTAGTGACATGTTTATCTTTATCGCTTTTAGTCTTCAGTTTCAGTTTTGCTAGATCTAGTTGGGGCATGTCCCAACATTTCTAGTCAGTTTAGAGGCTTATTTCAGACATAGATAGATTCAGCTTATTATTGAGTTAATATCTTCCTTGTATTAGGCTCATCAGTTTATATTTATCTCAGTTATAGTATATGGGTATTCCCCATCTTTTCAGACTTACTTTATGATTTAGCTTCCGCATCAGTTTATTATCTTTAGTATGCTCATGATCATGCCAGCAGGGTTAGCTTGGGATCACTTGTGGTCCTAGGTCCCGTGTCCGCGTCTCGGGGGTATCTCGGGGCGTGACAACACACCTTTTCAACACAATTTCCAAATGCTTCAAACATTCCTCAAAAGAATCCCCACGATAGAGAAATAATTCATGAACACTTCGATGGAGTCTTCTACCATATCGGCAAAGATTAATAGCATATAACATTGAAAGGTTGTTGGGGCATTACATAGCCCTAATGGCATTCGCTTGAAAGTGAATGTTCCATAGGGGCATGTAAACATTGTCTTTTCTTGATCCCCCAGTGCACTAGAGATTTGGTTGTACCTGGAATATCCATCAAGAAAGCAATACCACCATTTTTCAAAAATCCTATCAATCATCTGATCAATAAAGGGCATGGAAAAATGATCTTTTTCAGTCCATGAATTGAGCTTCCAATAGTCAATGCACACACACCACCCGGTGATGGGTCTAGTGGCAACTAACTCGGCTTCTCATTGGGAATTACCGTGATACAACCCTTTTTGGGAACACATTGCACCGGACTTACCCATTGGCTATCCGCAATTAGGAAGATGACTCCGACATCTAACTATTTTATGATTACTTTCTTCACCACTTCTTGCATTAGAGGATTTAATCTTCGTTGATGTTGAATACTTGGTTTGCAATCTTCCACCAAATTTATTTTGTGAGTGCATACGCCCGGTGAAATATCCACAATATCAACAATAGACCACCCCAAGGTTTTAATGTGCCTCTTCAACATTATGATCAACAATTACACTTGCCATTGTTTGAGATCACTTTCAATAATTACCGTAAGTGTGTTGTTGGCCCCAAGAAAACATATTTGAGATGAGGTGGGAACTTCTTCAACTCTACTTTCAGTGGTTCAATGATGGATGGTTTGGACGGTGATGCTTCTCGACTAACGAATCGAGGTCGATTTTAGCTTGGAAAGAATTATGTGAGCCCACGCCTACAAGAGCAGTCACAACCTCATCATAGTCAATTTCATATTGATCATAATTAAGTAGCACTTGAGCTAAAGGCTCCCTACAATAAGTTGCACTTTCAATACTTGCTACGGCTTCATCAATTTGATCCACGTGAGGCACATCATGCATATCACTTGAGTATTTCACTGATTTGTGAACATTAAAGCTATCTACTTCGTTGTTGACTTAGAACTTCAATTCACCTCCTTCCACGTCAATCAAAGCCTTGTCTGTGGTTAAGAATGGTCTACCAAGAATAACTGACATTTTGACATCAATTTCACATTGAAGCACCACAAAATCAACGGGGAACACAAATTTATCCACTTTGACTAGCACATCATAGACCACACCCACCGGTTTCTTTATTGAACGATCAGCCATTAGAAGTCGTGTATTTGTTCATTTTGGTTTATCAAGACCAAGATTGTCAAATATCATCAATGGCATAAAATTTATTCTTGCAACAAAGTTACATGAAGCTTTTGCAAAAGTACACTTATCAATAGTGCATGGGATCATGAAAGCTCTTGGGTCATCTCTCTTCAGGATATCATTCTTTGCCATTACCCCACTACATGTTTGTGGTAGTTCAATTGTTTCACACTATATCACCCTTTTCTTTGTCCCCAAATCCTTCATGTATTTAGGATAAATCGATATTTGGTTAACGGATCCACCAATGGGATATTCACTTTCAAATCTTTCACTATTTCCATGAACTTTTGGAATTTTGCATTGTCATTCTTCTTCCTCAACCTCTAAGGAAATGGAGGTGATCTTTATTTGAGATAATGTGGGCAAAGCTTCAACACCACTTTTTATCACATTTTTCTTTGGCTCATCTTCTGCTTCTTTTTCTTGAACTTGACCCATTTCCTAGGGTGATTCATTATCAGCAATCACCCTTTGATCATTTTCTTTGGCGGGCCTTACTACTTCTCGCAATGCCTTCCCACTTCTAGTAACAATGGTTGAAACTTGGACTGCATCTCTTTAGTTCCCTTTTACATTAGATGTTTCACACTCATCGGGAGTAGCATATACAAGAGGGGCTAGACGCCCTATATTTTCTTTGAGTGTTTTGATAGAGGATGCATGTGAAACCACGGTGGTTGACAAACCTGAAACATCACTCTTTATTCCTTTCTAAATCATATATGAATCCTCCACCTTGTTTAGAATTGTAGCTAACAAGTCATCAGTTTGTGTCTTCATCGGTTCACGTGTAATGAAAGATCGCTCGTATCTAACCTCTTGACATTCCCTTCTGCGACACCTCTCATCACCAACATTGGTCAAACCTTGATTTCCGACAAGTGTTGGATGACTTCGCTGAAAACCCTTTGATTTTTTACCTCTCATGTACATCTTTTCATCATATCCACACTGGGATACTGCATTTATTGAGTTTTATCCATCTCTATAAATACACTCGGATAAGATTTTAACCTGGGCGGTCAACCAAGCAATGATTTTGTCATGCTCTTGTTTATTTTCTTCTTGTTCCTTGAATGCCCTCAAATGTGGAAGTGACACATAATCATCACTTGTATACCAAGCTTGATTGATGTTTATAATCTCATCAAGCAGACTCGTCGCTTCAGTGAATGAATGTCTAATGGTACCTCCTTGCACAAGATAATAAACCAATGCATTATTCAGAACATCAAGACTTTGGTAAAAATATTTCAATAGCGGTTCATCCAGGAAACCATGCATAGGACATTGTAAGAATACTCGCTTGAAATGTATCCAATATTTATGTGCAGGTTCCCCACTCATTCTTTCAAAATTTTGAATATTATTTCTCAATTCATAATTCGAGATGGAGGAAAGAACATCTCAAGGAAAGTTTCAATCAACCCTTCTCATGAGGTAATAAACCATCTAGTTGTCTCCCCATTAGAGAAAAAGGGAAATAATCTCAACTGCATTGACTTTTGTGAGATGCCTTCGGTTGAAAAAGGGTTACAGAAACTTGCAAATTGCGAAGACGCTCATTAGGGTCTTCGTGCTCTAGAACCCCAAATAATCCTCCCGCTTTGATGAGCTTCAACATTGGTTTGGTTATGACAAAGGTAGTATCCTTGTACACTGCTGGTAAAAAAATTGCTCCCACCTCATTGATTGTGTGAGAAACCACCTCGTCTTCTCTTCTAATATCATTATCTTGATCATGGCATCTAGAATCGTTACCATGATGCATATTCATTATTACACTTATCAAGAGACCACCACAAGAAACTCAAGTGTAAGACTGTTAAACTACAAAACAAATTAATATGCAATTTTTTTCTTAAACTAAATTCTTAATTACCATTCCTCGGCATCAGTGCCATTTTGATAACGCTCAAATCACTCTCCAACACTAATCAAAAGAGTAAGCAGCCATTGTTAATTAAAACACCCAACTAAGAGTCGGGGTTTAATCTCACAAGGAATGGTATACAGTTAAGAATATAATTAGAGAATTAACAAGCAATTAATTCCAGTGAGGTTGAAATAACAATTGGGTGGAGAAGTCCACAAACTTTGACAATAATAATTCAGTCACCCAATCAACAATATTAAAACAATTGATGGTTCACGAAGTTAAAGAACTCTAGGGGTGTGGAGATCAAATGTTGGTTTCATTTGGGGTAATGTAGAATTTCTCATTACAACTAGTTAATCACAAATAAGCTAGGTCATCATAGGTGACGTTAATCTTCTTT
The DNA here is from genome assembly GCF_000226075.1 of Solanum tuberosum. Lineage (NCBI taxonomy): Eukaryota > Viridiplantae > Streptophyta > Magnoliopsida > Solanales > Solanaceae > Solanum > Solanum tuberosum. The sequence continues at coordinate 860,689 of NW_006239098.1, read as the reverse complement.
CGATCTCAAAGTATCCTTGCATAGAATCTCCTTTTGGTCTAATCTATATGTCATTTGAAACAACCCAAAACATTAGATCTGTAATCAAGTAACCTAAACAACAACTATTGAACAGATCAACCACTTATATTAGTCTCTTTCGAGCACCATTACAAGATCGAAACTAGAATCAAGTTGGACATCTCAATTCATGAATTAATCACTAGAAAATCAATGAAATCTATGATTAGCAGTAATAAAATAGAGAAATTCAACAAACCTACTAGATTAAATCAACACCCAACCCCATAATCACACTCCAAGAGTTTGGGATTTTAGCCAAACATTGCAAAGTGTAAATAGATTATACCTTGCATAAAATTAGCCATGGGTAGCATGAATTTAAGTATTTAATAGCAAACCCACTTCAAATCCAACCTTAATTTCCCAAATTCAAGTTTACACAATTGAAAGCTTCAACTATAAAAGTGTTCTTACACAATGGAAAAATGTATCTCTCTCTAGAATGTTCAGAATATTTCTCTCAATTTTAATATACATTCTTTCTCTCTCCTCTGGATATTTATAGTTTCCTAAAATTTTACCCATAAATTAGTTATGTGTCCCTTTCGGCAACATTAGCTCAGTTCCTAAATGCATTCGGCAATTCACCCATCTTCCTTTGGTTCACCTTTTTCTTACTTCAAGCTTCAGGTGTTTGAGTCTCATTAGGCGATCCCGTTTAAGTTCGCTTTTGTAACTTTGGCAACTCACCAATTTCTACCTTGTATCGTCCTTTGATTCATAATTTTATATGCGAGCACTATCAAATTCGATGACATCTACTCACTTCACCTTATAGCTTTCGGTGGATCGCCCTTCTTGCCTCACTTCGTCGATTGACCTTGAGGGCTCACTCACTGCATGTCAACTTAGGTGGTCTCATATTTATTTAGGGACTCTCCCTTATTGTTAGGCGATCTACAAGGTGTAGTTTGCACTTCTTATTGTATTTCTAGTCATTCTTTCAAGTATCGATCCATGCCTTGTACAATTGCCTTCATAGCTGCAAATCATCAACATTCTATTAGATTAGGACAAAATTAGACATTCGAGGAGACTAATTATTGAGATAAATGGTCCTTAAATGAGTGCAAATCTACCACTCATCAATGACCCGTACTGTTCACTCGTGGAAAAAGTACTTCAAATTTTGAGGACTAATTCCTATGCCCCGTCTACGGGTTGTAGAAACCTCTATGGGTCATATGTTGGGCTCGTAGAATAAAAATTTTAACCTTAAAACTCCTATATGAATTCGATGGATGGGATCTACTGTCCGTAGATCAAACCACGAACCGTAGATGGCCCCGTGGAAGGTTTTTTACATCATTTTTAAGTGGGGTTCTTTTGTCTTTTCCCACTTTTCCTAAACCCAAACCATGGGGTTTTAACTTTAATTAGGGAATATATTCCACCAAACACTCAATTTTCATTTAATTCTAGGCTTTGAAATCCCCAACTCAAAAAGAAAATCCCGAGGAGGACAAAAGCTAGGGTTTCTAGGCTTCCAATCAAGTTCTTCTTCAAACCTCTTCAAGAACTTTGTTTTTTATGGTATATAAGGCTACTCATAGTGATGAACTAGTTCTTCCTCACACCCTACATGGAAACTTAGTAAGTAAGAGTTAAATACACTATTCTACTCAAAGTTTCATGATTTTCCGTGAATTTAGATTGTGCTCTTATTCCAAGTTTTATTTCCTATTATGAGATTTTGATATTTTATATATTGATATACTTGAGTTTTTGTTCATCCTTATATTTCCCATGAACCCTATTTTATGAGTATTGAAAGCCCTTTGTGCATTTATTTTCATGCATTTATTTTGGAATTTAAAGTATCTTTTGAGAAGAGTTTAAGAGTACAAAAGTGGTTCCAAAAGTTTTTACAAAGATAATTATATGACAGTTCTTATACGTTCATTTCATACTTGAAAGTTAAGTCCATAAGTATATGTTTTATATGCATGTTTTGAAAAGAATTTTAAAGATAGAATCAAATGGTTTCATATGTACTATTTGACAGTTGAGAAAGAGAAAGATTATAACTAATGATTTTGAAAAGTACTTCAGTAAAGAAAATTGAAAGTAAAGTAAAGTAATAATTCTCTCTTTGTAAAGGGTGATTGAGCATATTGATATTGATCATTTTTTGGAGTAGTATCGAGCAACGAATTGGGTAAGAGTCTATTTTAGCTTGAAGACCCATAAAACTATGTAGCTAGCGTAGGATAGGATCATACCGAATTTTTGGGTGACCTCACTGCCTCAAGAAGCCTTATTGGATAGATCCACAATTATAGTTAGCATCTTATACCCCAGTGAAGTCTAGTATGGCCTTTGCAACATGGATGAAAGGCTTTATCATCGCTAGACTCGTAGTGATGGCTGTCGGTTAGAGAAATTCCACATAGAGTAATGTTTTCTATTCTCATACCCCTTTTATTGCATAACTTATTGGAAAGACAAAAATGAATTTCATTACTTGTTCATATATTATTTTACTTGATATGCATTTAGTCAATAGTCAAGTTATTGTTCTATTCAGTCATATTACATACTCATACATTTAATGTACTGATGTCATTCGATATGCATCTTTTTACTATGAAGATTCAGGTATTTATGATCATCAACAGACGTTCCCTTGAGATCACTTCATCTACTCGTCAGTTTCTGGTGAAACATCCTTGCTTTTGGAGGACTCTATTTTATTGCTCTATAGTAGTAGGGTTTTGAGGTGTCATGGATCTTGTCTTGAAACCAATCTTTAGATAGTAGAGGCTTCATGTACAAGCAGAGTTAGATGGTTTCCAGTATGTTTCTCAGATGTTTTATTAAACACTTACTTATTATATTAATTATTTTCAAACATTGTTTTAAAAGTTCGTTAAATGTTTTAAATGCTCATCTATTAAAGCTTCTGCGTATTCTATTGAGTCATATGTGTCATAGTCAGCCAGACCAAGGGTTCTCTTGCGGACATGCAATGGTTCTTGAGCGCCGGCCATATCCAGGGTATAGGTTTGGGGTGTGAAAAACTTGGTATCAGAGTACAGAGTTCAAGTGTCCTAGGGTATCTATGAAGCCATATCACTAGGATCTTGTTTATGGTTGTGAGGGCCCTAATTCTAGAAATAAGGTACTACTGACATTTAAGAAAAGTTTCCTTTCTTTCACACTCTAGATCTTGCAATAGAGTTGTCCCTGAAGAAACTTAAGTAGATTCATGTGTTTCTCTAATTCCTCTGACTATGCTTCATCTTTGACGTACTGGAAATAGTAAAGTTCTTATTCCTATAAATATGGCTTCTCAGATAAAGTCTTCATAAAGTCAAGACTCTACAGAAGGGCTTGAGAGAAGCTCATTAGTGTGCTTAAGTGTATTAATTCAGAAGAATACACCCTTAGCTATATGAATCATGTGCTCGAGCTAAAAGAAAAATGTGCTCTTAGATTTTCTTCTCTAAACCTTGTTTTAGGTGATAACCTTTAGGAGGAAAGTATGTTTTAGAGCTTGGATAGTATTTTCACCCAAAATGATAGTATGAGTTGCGATGTTATAAGCCAATATTAGTAGAAGTGCCCAGAGTTAGAAGTATACATTTAGAGGTGTAGTAACCTAAGAAATGGGGATAGTTATTGAATAAAGTATCAACTTGCAGTCATGTACCTAGTAAGTCATTAATACGGAGTTTTCCTTTATGTGTAGGCTAGGAAATAATAATTTTGTGTAGATTTCATGTTAGAATGTAGAGGAACAGTTACTCATTGGTTTGAATTAGAGTATACTTTAACTAGAAAGGAGTTTATGTTTATGTGTCATTGTGTATGTGAAGACCAAGTATAGGTATTGAATAGAAAGGTAGAGTATTCATGAGGTGATAGATCTAAGCTAGGTTTATGATTTTGAAGGGAGAACCCCATGATATTTAGAGGGTTATTAAACCAATTAGGCAATGATGTATAGTGAAATTATGAATAGTTCTTAAGTTGTGAAAGTGAATGTGACGGTAGTCTCTAAATAGGTAGATTGGAGATAAAGATTGACTTCTTGTCATGAGGTCTTGGTGGGCGAGTGTTTCTTAATTTTATCTAGTAATTGTAAGTTAGTATAGTATGTAAGCAATTATATTGATATCTGTGTTTAGTACTAGAAAGTAAACTTGAATTTGAGATGAGTATCATGATAAAAAGGATGGTAACACTAGGGTGATAATGTTAGTTTTGAGATTTTATCTGGTAGTTTGACATAGAGTAGGTGAGGAATTAAGGTAATAATTTGCAATAAATGTGAGTGGTTCAGGCGTGGTATTATGACCTTTAGGTTATATCAATGAAGTGTGGCTAAGTCATAAGATAAACAACAACATTAAGAGGTGTACCCAAGATCATATGTAGTCAGAAGAGGTTCTAATTAAGTTTATAATTTTTCATGTGTGTCTAAATAGTATAATTCAGTTTTCAATGTGGATTAGGCTTATTTAAGCATTATTTATTACCCTTAAGAGTTTGGTCGAAAGGAATATATATAGCCATTGATAAGACTCTTAAATATTGTTCAAATTTCTTCGAGTTAGGTAGCTATGAACTTAGAAGGATGGTGTTAGTGGGTTGAGAAGGAGAAGTCAGACTATTTAGAGTTAGATTAAGCAACTTTATAAGACAATGCATGTAACGATTATAGAACAACTTCTATAGAAGTGGGAAGAGGTTAGGAGAAGAATCTTATAAAGAAGACTTAGAAGGAATATTATAATCGGCACATGGAGAATCAGTAGCCTTGAGATTAACATTTCTTGAGTATTAGAGTAAAGCAAATGCAAACTAGTTTAGAGAAGATGGAATAGATCCATAACTTCAAAGTGTTGGCTTCAGACGTAAGGGGGAGATGATAAGGTGAGGAACCAATTCAAGTGTTAACAATTAGATAGTGATGTGTTTAGAGAGAATAATAGTGATATATCAATCCATTCATAATTTAACGTATTCCACAAAGTTCAGTCATTACTACGTGTTGTTAATGCCTCTAATATCAGAATGATGTTCGTGTCCTATGTTCATAGAGTTCAGACAGATTCACATCTATGCTCAATTCCAAGAATGCGGGGCAAATGCTTTTTAAACCCATTTATCTCAATCTTACTCAATAAAGTTATGAATATCAACCTTATGATATGAATCTATTCATATCAGCACTCGTGTCTCATAATATGCTCAGTCTCTCAAATTCATGATTTACCCCTAATCTCTAGAAAATTAATGTTATGTCATGCATATTCATATATTATATTTCTCACATGAATCGTGCTTATGGTCCTTTTCTCTAAGCTCATTCAATGATCCTTTTTCAGTTGTTAAAGTGATGGTGATGATGAGTAGTATTCCTAGAGAGCATGGTGGGAAGTGTTGCTTGAAAGCTATAAGTTGTATTGCTTAAGGCATAGTAGCCATATTCTATCTTCGTGCCCAGATATCCTTGTTTCATGTCAAATAGCTTCAGATAGAGTGTGATTATGTTCAAACCCATATCGTTCTTGACTTATGTGCTCTAGTCCTGTTTCCAAACTCTTAGTATGAATCATATTTACCTATGTTAGTAAGCAAGCTTAGAAATCAAGAGAGGCAGTGATAATAACTATTTTCCCTCCCATACTCAATTTAACCTTCATTCGAGGATGAATTCTCTCAAGGGGGAGATATTATAATACACCAAAAGTTTCTAATCTAAGACCTAGATCATTCTTCATTTTCGTATAAGATCGTATCAGGTAATTTTTAAATCATTCTTAGGTGTTAAAGTCAATTCTTTAGTGAGGGAATAAATTTGGAGATGAATTAAAGTCACAAGAATCCCCTAGCACAGAGTTGAGTTGAAAGCTTCCTTATCGATTAAGTTTTAATATAAGATTCTACTTAAGTCAACTTCAAACGACCATTTCTCTCAGCACATATATGAATTAGGTGGATCGTGACCTATCAAATTAAAGGACTATGAGCCCATTTTTCTAACGCTTCCAAGTTTGTCTCGTTTTGAGTTTGGAGTAAGAAGTTATGAATTTTTGTCTGAGACTACCGCAACAGAGTTTTCTGAGTTAGTGACCTACGAATCCCTCCTACAAGCCATAGAAGATTCTATGACCCGTACTATTCATTCATGGAAAAAATACCGGTAGTAAAATTTTGGGGTCCAATTCCTATGGACCCATCTATGGGTCATAGTTTGGGACTGTAAAATTAAATGTTTAGCATTTAATCTTCAATATGAATTCCAAGAATGGGATCTACGGTCCGTAGATCAAACCATGAACCGTAGATGGCCCCCTGGAAGGTTTTCGACATCTTCTTAAGTGAGGTATCTTTTATATTTTCCCACTTTTCCTATGCCCAAGCCACAACGTTTTGACTTCAATTAGGAGAAGATATTTCACCAAATACTCAATTTTATTTTATTTATATGCTCTCAAGGCCCCAACTCAAAAAGAAAACAGTGAGGAAGACAAAATCTACAATTTCAAGGCTTCTAATCAAGTTCTTCTTCAAACTTCTTGAAGAAATTTATTATTTCAAGTATGTAAGGCTACTCACAGTGATGGACTAATTCGTCCTCACCCCCTACATCTAAATTTAGTCAGTAAGAGTTAAATCCAGTGTTCTACTCAAATTTTCATGATTTTCCAAGAATTTGAATTGTGCTCTTATTCTTAGTTTGATTTCCTAATTATGAGATTTTTATATTTTATATATTGATATCCTTGAGTTGTTGTTCATGCATATAATTCACATAAATCCTAGTTGATGAGATTTTTTTATTAAAAGTCTTTAAGCATTTATTTCCATGCATTGATTTTGGAATTTAAAGTGAGTTCAAGAGTATTTTTAAAGTATCTTTTGAGAGGATTTTAAGGGTAAACAAGTGGTTCCAAAAGTTTTTACAAAGGTAATTATATGAGAATTTTTATACAATGATTTAGGACATGAAAGGTAAGTCCATAAGTATACATTTTAAATGCATGTCTTGAAAAGGGCTTTAAAGAAAGAATCAAATGGTTTCATATGTACTATTTGACATTTGAAAAAGAGAAACAGTATAATTAATGTTTCTGAAAAGTACTTCAATAAAGAAAAGTGAAGGTTAAGTAAAGTAATAGTCCCTTCTCTGTAAAGAGTGATTGAGTATATTGATAGTGATCATTTTTGGGAGTAGTATCGAGCACCAAATTGGGTAAGAGTCTATTTTTTTACTCGAAGTCCTATAAAACTACGTAGCCAACGTAGGATAGGATTGTACCGACTTCTCAAGTGACTCATCACTACCTCAAGAAGGCTTATTTAATGGATCCACAGTTATAGTTAGTATCTTATACCCCGGAAAAGTATAGGATGACCCTTGCAACGTGGGTGAAATGTTGTATCATCGTTAGGATCATAATGATGGTTGTTAGTTAGAAAAACTCCCTACAGAGTAAAGTTTTCTATTCTCATATTGCTTTTATTGCATATGTTATTGTAAAGTACAAATGGTTTTTAGTGTTTGTTCATATATTGTTTTACTTGATATATATTTAGTCATCAGTTTAGTTGTTTTATTCAGTCGTATTACATACTCGTACATTGAATGAACTGATGTCATTTGACTAATATCTTTTTATGATACAGATTCAGGTATTTAGGATCATCAATAGGTTTCCATTGAGATCACTTCATCTATTCGTCATCTTCTAGTGAGACCTCCCTTCTTTAAAAGGACTCCATTTTTAGTGTTCTATAGTAGTAGGGTTTTGAGGTGTCGTGGGTCTTGTCCCGACATCAATCTTTAGATAGTAGAGGCTTCATGGACAGGCAGAGTTAGACAGTTTTCAGTATTTTTCTCAGATGTTTTATTAAACACTTACTAATAGTATTAAGTATTTTCACATATTACTTGAAAAGTTCTTTAGATATTTTAAATGCTCATATATTAAAGCTTCCACGTATTCTATTGAGTAATATATTTCATAGTCAGCCATGCCAAGGATTCTCTTAGGGACCAACAATGGTTCTCTAGTACCATCCACGTTCAGATGTAGGCTCGAGGCATGCCATGAATATTGATTTGAGATTTGGGTAACATCAGTTGAAGATTAGGCCTGAAGATATACCTAAGATGGCATTTGGAACTCGGTATGGCCATTATGTATTCTTGGTGAGGTCATTTAGGTTAACTAGTATGCTGGAAGCCTTAATGAGTTTGATAAATAGTGTCTTTAATCCATTTGTGGATTCCTTTGTAATTGTGTTTGTATATGGTATTTTCATCTACACCAAGAGTAAAGCGGAGCAAGCAAATCATCTTTGCTTCGTTCTTGGTATCCTGGGAAAACATAAATTGCATGCCAAGTTTCAAAAGTGTGAATTTAGGTTGACTTCAGTTGCTTTTATAGGTCATGTGGTTTTGGATAAAGGGGTGATGGTAGAACCCTAAAAGATTGAGGAAGTTAATATTTGAGTTTGACCTAGCTCTGTGACTGAGGTTAGGAGCTTTGTGGACCTTGCTAGCTATTAGCGCAGTTTTGTTAAGAATTTTTCCTCCATTGCTACTCACTTTCCTAGACTAACTCAAAAAGAGGTACCATTTGTATGGTCTGAAAAGTGTCAGGAGAGATTTCAAAGACTCAAGAAACTCATGACTATGGCTCTCATCCAAGAATTGCAAGTGGAAGTAAGGACTTCATTGTGTTTGCTGACACTTCCCATTCGGGTTTGGGTCCGATGTTGTTGCAGGACAAGAATGTGATAGCCTATGATTCGAGGAAATTGAAACTCCATGAGAAAAACTAACCAATACATGATTTGGAGTTGTCAGTGGTAGTCTTTGCACTCAGGATCTGGTGATATTATCTTTATGGTGTCAAGTGTGAAGTATTCAATGATCATCGTAGCCTGCAACATGTGTTCACATTGAAGGATTTTAATCTAAGATAGATAAGGTGGATGGAGTTGTTGAAGGATTATGTATGACTATGCAGTACCTTCTCGGTAAGGCCAATAAGGTGGAAAACACATTAAACTTGAAAGTAGTCAGTATGGGTAGATTGGCTTATTTGAGGTGTCTAGACAGACTTTAGCTAGGGAGATTCAGGCTCTAACATCATATTTCACACAATCAGGGATTCCAGAGAGGGGTGGAGTGTTGACCATTATCAAAATTAAACTTATCTTCCTAACCAAGCAATTTCAGGATGACCAATTGAGTGAGCTTCAAAACAAGGTGGTGTTTGGTGAGGCCCTCAATGCCACACTTGATGCTAGTGGAGATCTATGTTTTAGAATGTGGATTTGAATTTCTCGAGTTGATAACTTGATTTATAATGTGTTGGAAAAGGCTCAAGTCTCGTCGTATTCGATCCATCTAGGAATAACCAAAATATATTTGGGCTAGATAAAACTTTATTAGTGGCTTGCGATGAAGAATGGCATAACTGAGTATGTCTCTAAGTGTCAGAATTGCCAGCAAATGAAATATGAGTACTCGAGTCAGCCGAGTTACTCTAAAGGATACCCATTCCTGAGTAGAAGTAGGAGAGGATAGCCATGGACTTCATGGTGGGTCTTCCTAAGACTTTGAGGAAGTATGATTCTATTTGGGTCATTGTGGATAGGTTGACTAAATCAACCTACTTTATTCCAATCAGAGTGGACTATAATTCTCAATAGTTGTCCAAGATTTATGTCAAGGAGATGGCAATGTTGCACGGGGTTCCCCTTTCCATTATTCCAGACCAAGCTACGCAGTTTACTTCTATATTCTGGGGTAGGTTAAATTAATAGTTGGGCACCCAACTCACATTTAGTACAACCTTTAATCCACAATAGATGGTCAGTTAGAAAGGACAATTTAGATGTTGGAAGACATGCTAAGAGCCTATGTGATTGATTTTAGGGGCCATTGGTATCAATTTCTACCATTGTGCAAGTTTTGTTATAACAACCATTATCACGCCAGTATTGACATGACCCTATTCAGGGCCCTTTATGATAGACAATGCAGATCGCCCATAGGGTGGTTTGAGGCGGGTGATGTGAAAGCATTGGGCGTAGACTTGGTGAGGGAAGCTCAGAAAAAGGTGAGAGGTATTCAGACCAAGTTGTTATCATCTTAGAGAAGATAGAAGAAGTGATGAGGTTTGGCAAAAAGGGCAAGCTTAACCCTCGATATATCGACTTATTTGAGGTTCTTGAAGGAGTGGGTCTGGTAGCTTAAATATTGGCATTGCAACTTGTCTACAGTTCATCCATTATTCCATATATGCATGTTGAAGAGATAAAATAGGAATGGGGAGTACATCATATTATGGGATTGAGTAGTGCTAAACAAGGATCATCAATACGAGGAAGATTTAGTTTCTATTCTTGAACGGGATGTCCGAAAGTTGAGGATAAAGTAAATCAGGCCGGTGAAGGTTAAATGGAATCATCATTTGATTGAAGAAGCCACTTGGGAAATCGAGAGGGAAATGTGGGATAATTACCCTCTCTTGTTTGAGGATTTAGGTACTACTCTTTTCTTGATTTAACTCATCTTTTCTCGTTAAGTCATTTGGGGGTGAACGATTAGTAAGTTAGTATCTATTGTAAGTACCTCTCATATTGTTATGGGTGAACTACTAGTGAAAGAGAATGGGTGAGAAAACTTCCAGAAGAGTGAGTTGGAAAATTCAGGCTAGGCTAGCCTTAGATTAAATTTGAGTGAGAAAAGGAACGGGGCAATCAGAGAAAAAGATTGGGAAAAATGTCTAAGTAGAGTTTGTTTTTCATGTTGCTAAGATAATATGGGGTACGCAGGACTTTTCGGAAGTGAATTTAGGTGAATATAACTCCCTATAATGAACTTGGCATGAAGGGGTTTGTTTGAAACATCAAGGTTTGAAGGTGTGTTGCAAAATAGGCTATTTTCAGAGGATTTCTGAGGTTCTGTCTTGTGCAAGCCTCGATAGTGGGTGATACACCACTACCATGGTTAATTAATTCTCGCTATAGCGAGAAGTTCCTCTACAGCGTTGCCTCTATAGCGGGAAGTTTGCTATAGCGGGGTTAGTTGATGTAAATGTAGGAAATTCCCCAAAACCGCCCATTATCATCCAAGAACATTTTGGAAAAATGCTGAGGTGACCTAAGGCAGTTTTCACCTATTTTCATTGTAACCATTAGTAAAGGTAAGTAAATTACTCCCCTAACTTAGTAATTTGATTCAAAGAGTCATAGAATCTGTGGGGCTGATCTTAGGGAAGGGTTTCATTTAATTTAACAATGGAAAACCCCTTTGTTTTTGGTGGGATAATCACAAAAATTTCACGGGGTTTGGGATTAGGATATAATCTGAGTGTATTTAGGCCATTGGGTCTGATTATGTGTTATATTGATTGTTTGTAGACCAAAAAAGGTGATGGTTATTTTATTTTCCATTTATGTTATATGTGCTTGTTTACTGCTTCGTTAGTATTATCTGTATAATGTATGGCTAGGGCAATGGAAGGAGTCACTACTAAAAAACTGTTAAAAACCCACGGACAGAAAAGTGACGGACGACGACACATCAAAAAGTGATGCAATTTGCCACAGTGTCCGTTGCTTTTTAATAAAAATAATTATTTTTAAAATTATTTTACAAAAAGCGATGGACGACATCTCTTAGTCCGTCGCTATTTTTTGCGGATTTTTGCCCCAAAGATATATAATTAATAATTAATTATTTAATATAGATAGAGACTATGTCCGTCACTTTTGATTAAAAATAATTATATATAAATTAAACAATAACCACAATGTTCGTTGCTTTTAATTTATTTTATTTTTTAAATTATTTTTTATTAAAGTGGTGGACGACACCTTTATGTCCGTCGCTTCTTCGTCAAAATATATGGTCAAATATTTTAAATAAGCGACGGACAGTGTCTCTTTGTTTGTCACTTCTTGGTCAAAATGTTGATCAACTATTTAAAAGAAATCGACGGACAAAGAGACGCTGTCCGTCGCTCTTCATTAAATATTTGAAAGACATACACGATTTTTCCCCATTTCCCATATTCTCCTCCTTCTCTCTACTCCTCACTGATCTGCCGCCGTCCCACTGTCTCATTGCTGCCGCGATTCGAGTCATCAGTAGCTGTCGGAGCCGCCGTGAGTCTGTAGCTGCCTGAGCCGTCGCCGCCTCCTTCTCCTCTCTCTTCATTCTCTCCTTTTCCTTTAAGGTTAGGGTATAATTCATCAAAAAAAAAAATCAATTTGAGCTATATATGATTTTAATTGTAATTAGTATATAGAATATGTGTTTATTTATTGTTAGCTTGAATTAGGGATTATTAGTTAGTGAGTGAATTGAGATTTTTAATTTTAGGATTAGTTTGGATTAGGGTATTTTATGACTAGTTTGAATTAGGGTATTTTAGGACTAGTTTTTGAATTTGTATTTCAGGACTAGTTTGAATTAGAGATTTTGGGAGTAGGTTGAATTAGAGTTTTTAAAGACTTGTTTGAATTTGGGTATTTCTTGATTTAATTAGTTTGATTTTGGGATTTTAGGACTACTTTGAATTAGGGTATTTAAGGACTTGTTTGAATTTGGGTCTTTCTTGAGTTAGTTTGATTTTCGGATTTTAGGACTAGCTAGTTTGAATTTGGGATTTTAGGACTAGTTTGAATGAGGGTATTTAAGGACTAGTTTGAATTACGGTATTTAATGACTTGTTTGAATTTGAGATTTTAACACTAGTTTAATTTTGAGATTTTGGACTAGTTTGAATTTGGGATTTTAAGACTTGTTTAAATTTGGGATTTAAGACTAGTTTGAATTTGAGATTTTAGGACTAGAAGTTTGAATTTGAGATTTTAGGACTAGAAGTTTGAATTTGAGATTTTAGGACTAGAAGTTTGAATTTGAGATTTTAGGACTAGAAGTTTGAATTTGAGATTTTAGGACTAGAAGTTTGAATTTGAGATTTTAGGACTAGAAGTTTGAATTTGAGATTTTAGGACTAGAAGTTTGAATTTGAGATTTTAGGACTAGAAGTTTGAATTTGAGATTTTAGGACTAGAAGTTTGAATTTGAGATTTTAGGACTAGAAGTTTGAATTTGAGATTTTAGGACTAGAAGTTTGAATTTGAGATTTTAGGACTAGAAGTTTGAATTTGAGATTTTAGGACTAGAAGTTTGAATTTGAGATTTTAGGACTAGAAGTTTGAATTTGAGATTTTAGGACTAGAAGTTTGAATTTGAGATTTTAGGACTAGAAGTTTGAATTTGAGATTTTAGGACTAGAAGTTTGAATTTGAGATTTTAGGACTAGAAGTTTGAATTTGAGATTTTAGGACTAGAAGTTTGAATTTGAGATTTTAGGACTAGAAGTTTGAATTTGAGATTTTAGGACTAGAAGTTTGAATTTGAGATTTTAGGACTAGAAGTTTGAATTTGAGATTTTAGGACTAGAAGTTTGAATTTGAGATTTTAGGACTAGAAGTTTGAATTTGAGATTTTAGGACTAGAAGTTTGAATTTGAGATTTTAGGACTAGAAGTTTGAATTTGAGATTTTAGGACTAGAAGTTTGAATTTGAGATTTTAGGACTAGAAGTTTGAATTTGAGATTTTAGGACTAGAAGTTTGAATTTGAGATTTTAGGACTAGAAGTTTGAATTTGAGATTTTAGGACTAGAAGTTTGAATTTGAGATTTTAGGACTAGAAGTTTGAATTTGGGATTTTAGGACTAGTTTGAATTAAGGTATTTCTTGAGTTGATATTGAAGTGTTAATTACAAGTTAGAAGTTAGTCATTTGAGTGTTTTGAATATAAGATGGATGTTTGTATAAATATTATTGAGTTGGGAATTGATGAAGTGATTTTGAAGTTAGAGAAGTTAGATATGAACTTGAATTACAACTTAAGTAGAACTTATAATTAATTATAACTAGAATTTACTATAACTTGAACTTAATTAGGAATATGAACTTGAAGTCTTGTTGACCTTAATTAATTAGAACTTAATTTTTAACTTTATTAGAACTTGGATTTAATTTGAAGTTAATTAGAATTTTGAAGTACAAATCTTATTGACCTTAATTAATTTAAACATATATTAATCAGAACTTTATTGAACTTAATTAATTTATAATAACTTGAAAAGTTAATTAGGAATATAAACTTAATTTTGAACTTAACTAGCTTGAACTTAATTTGTACTTAATTAATTAGTATTCATTAATTAATTAAGCTTTAACTTTGTAGATCATGAAATGTAGTATTTATATTAAAAATATAAATAAGTTTAATGTATTAAAATTATTATTAAATTTAATTTATAATTGAATATCTATATTTTTGTAGATGGATCATCGTTTGTGGATGTAATATGCATTATGAAACTGGTTAGAGATTTTATTGAACATACAATGACACTTGATATTTCCAAGAATAATGGATTGGTTAGGTGTCCTTGTAGTGCATGTAGATGCTTAAAATTTTTTGAACCAGATACAGTCATGGTTCATTTGCACCGTAATGGATTTAAGCCTAGATATTTTGTATGGATTGATCATGGAGAAAGACATGGATTGACTAGTATGTTTTATAATTCGATGCATTTGGATGAATATAATATGCTTGCACCACATGGTCAAATTAGGGTTGAACATAAGGTTCATGAAATGATCAATGATGCTTTCGGGGTTCAAGGTGGGATGGAACCCGAATAATATTTGATGAAGCTCCTAATGAAGAAGCAAGACGATTCTATGATCAACTAGAAGAGTCTAGTCATCCACTATGTGAAGGGAGTCCGCATTCTGCCTTGTCAGTTGCGGTTAGATTAATGAATATTAAATTAGATTGGAATGTTCCTAATGCAGATATGGACTCAATTGTTGTGTTAATGGTTGCATGTTGTTTTACAAGACTGATAGTAAATTAGAAAATTGTAAGTTTTGTGGACATGCTTGTTATTAGAGGACTCCGGCTGGAAAGATGGTCCCAGTTAAGGTGATGCATTATCTACCTCTTATTCCTCGGTTAAAGAGGTTGTATGCATCGATGCAGTCTGCCCCACATATGTGTCACGACCCAAGCCTAGGGCCTAGACGTGA
>NW_006239098.1:810195-845434 GCF_000226075.1 Solanum tuberosum | reverse complement strand
CACATTTTCGGGCATTTTTGGGGTCGTTTCAATATGAGATGTCATCGTGAATATAAAAGGTCGTCGGGTGTCTTGTCTTGTCTCATCCATATGATGGTGAAGCATGGAAGCATTTTGATAATGGATATCTTAATTTTGCTAATGAACCAATAAATGTTATATTGGGATTGTGTGCAGATGGTTTCACACCATTTTCTAATGATGCTTCGCCTTATTATTGTTGGCCGGTATTTCTTACTCCGTATAATCTTCCTCCTGAAATGTGCATGACCATTCCCTACATCTTTCTAAGTTGTGTTATTCCAAGTCCTCGTAATCCAAAAAGTTTGATTGATATCTATCTGCAACCATTGATAGATGAGCTCAAACAATTGTGGTTTGAAGGTGTTTTGACTTATGATATATCAACTAAGCAAAATTTTATTATGCGTGCTTCTTTAATGTGGACTATTAATGATTTTCCTGCATACGGGATGTTGTATGGTTGGATGATAACTGGAAAGCTAGCATGTCCGTATTGCATGGAAAATAGTAAGGCATTCACTTTAAAGGATGGCAGAAAAAACACATGGGTGATTGTCATCGACAGTTCTTGGACCATGAGTTTAGAGAGATGAAAAACGCATTCAGGAAAAATAAGAATGAAAGTGACCCCCCACATCCATTAGTCACAGGGCATCAAATTTGGTAGAGAGTTTCTCAATTACCTAAAGTTACAGAAGATTCACTTTCTAGACTTCCTGGATTTGGTGTGGAACATAATTGGACCAAACAAAGTATATTTTAGGAGTTGCCGTATTGGATGGACAATCTGCTACGACATAATCTTGATGTGATGCACATTGAAAAAAATTATTTTGCCAATTTGTTTAACATAGTGATGGATGTTAACGGCAAGACAAAAGACAATCCAAAAGCTAGAATGGACATAATGGAATATTGTAGGAGAAGAGAGTTATGGTTGAAATAATTATAAAATGGTAAAATAGTTAAGCCCAAAGCCAGTTTTTTATTCACATTGGATGACAAACGTGAAATTTTTTGCGTCGGTTAAAATTTTGAGGTTGTCGGAGGGCTATGCTTCGAATTTAGGAAAGCGGGCAGATATGAATGAAGGAAAATTGATAGGTATGAAAAGTCATGATTGTCATGTACTCATGGAAACTTTAATTCCTATCGCTTTTAGCGATCTACCCGAAAGGATATGGAAACCAATCACATCGATAAGTCTTTTCTTTAAAGATTTGTGTTCTGGAAAGTTGTTGGAGAGTAGTTTAGATAGGATGGAAGAAAATATTCCTGTTATTACTACTAAGTTGGAGAAGATCTTTCCATGTGGTTTCTTTGATGTGATGGAGCATCTTCCAATTCACCTTGTACAACAGGCCCACCTTGGAGGTTCAGTTCAACAAGATGAATGTATCCATTTGAGAGGTAATTAACATATATAGATTTATATAATCACTAAGAAACTGGTGATTCCTTTATTAACATATATAGAAATATATACATGCAGAAAAATTGGAAGTTCCTTATAAATGCTCAAACTACACTTCATCCAATACTAGGTGTAAACGATCGTTATCTAATATAAAACCCAACGAAGAGTTGGGGTCGAACCCACGGGGAGCGGTTGATAAACTCTCAACCACACCTCATCAAATACTAGGTGTGGGCAATTGTAATCTAGTATAAAACCCAACGAAGAGTTAGGGTTGAACCCACAAAGAGCGGTATAAGTTCAAATTCAGTTACGAAGTTACAAATGTAATCTAATTGGTGGTTGGAATAGAAATTATCGTGAAAATTTAATTAAATTGAAAAAGGTGAAAACAAATGTCAGATGGGGGAATTGGTTTGTCAATTAACAACTAAAACAAATACGAAAACTGGGGGTTTTAATAATGTTGAGAGGAATTCTCGGGATGTGATCGATTATTTGCTAATTTCACTCTATGGGTAATTGAAATTTACTAACGATTGCTAAATCTCAGTAGGTAGGCTAGGCTATAGGTGCAATAGCTTTCTATCGAACAACTAATATGATTCAAGCGAGTTCTCTCGAACCTCGAAAAGTTTAAAAATAAGAACAACCCAAAACCTTAATTTATCTACTCTTTCGAGCTAGATATGTAAAATTGAGCTTAGGATTCACTCTCTCGAGTTTAACCCACATCAACCCAATAACTACAATCATTAATCGAAAACTTTAATTCTAAAACCTTTTTCTCAAGCAAGCCCAGAACTCTAAGTTAGAATTGCATTGGCAACTACAATTCATAAATTAATACACAACTATCGATTAAACCCACTTTAATTAAGCATTTAAATCAGTAAATAACAATACCCATAAGCTAATTAAGCCAATAATCACATGATCACACCCCAAGAATTGGGGTTTTAGCTACACATCATAAAAAGAGAGAAACAATTAGCAACTATATTAGCCATCAGCAGGGTAAAAGTTTCCGAGTCTATACAATGCTCCAAATTGAATTAATTCTAAAACCCAAATGAAATTCCTCAAAATTAAGTCTCAAAAGCTTCAAAGTCTCCAATGGTAACTCAAAAACACAAAGAAAACTAAAACTCTAAGGCTTGTGGAATCAGAACTCCTCACTTTTCTTTTTAAATTTCAAATTATAGTTTCCCAATTTTTGGCCTTCAGGACCATTAGACGAAGTAAGTGGCGCCTCGCCAACCACGTCGGCGATTCACCCTTTGCTCCATTCCATCGTCGATTTGCTTTGGCCATTAGACTTCAGGGTTGTGTGACTTTAGTCAATCAAGGTTTGTGTCGTCAAGTCGGTCAACGATCTGTCAATGTCCATTTCTGTTGCTAAGTAGGTTTTTCCCCAAGGCGGGCACACTGGAACTTTGGACGAGCTAAAGAGCCACTCGGAGGCTCGTCGAATGGTCTTGACGATCACCAGGACTGCCTTCCATCAACTTCTTCAGCTTTTTTGCTCCTTTTTGCCCGATAATGTCCTTGCCTTGATCCTTAGCCTTCTTTGCTGCAAATCAACACTTTAATAAGAGTTTAGAGCATAAATTAGGCATTTGAGGACACTTAAACCTTGAAAACAAAGCCCTAAATGAGTCGGAATCTCGGACTCATCAACATCCCAACTTAAACTTTTTCTTGTCCTTAAGTAAAACTCAAGATCAGTCAGTTCAATAAGGATGTCTACAAACAGTGTTGCTTAAGACTCAACACAAATGCACACAAAAGGTTCAAACTACACATACAATGTTAAATTGTGCACTCAAAGTTTCAAATTATGACTCACCATTATCAAGTATACTCAAGCTCATAATGCTTTCTTTAAATGCAAGTTCAAGCTCAACAAAAGTATTCAAATGCCCTCACAACAAGGATGATTCCATATTTCACACAAAATTTCTCAACAATTTAATATTCCGAAATCCAATACAACTCTCACGCTCACAAAGATGAACACATGCATGACTCCATCCATAGGCTTGCCCTTATTTTCCAATCAACATTCGTTTCAGCTCACTCAACATCATAAAGGTATTTTTAAGGCTTGTAATGGGGCTGAGTGTAAAGGTATGGTCATTTAGGCTTAGTGTCTTCTACCTTCGTGAAGTATGGCCTGAAAGTCACTTTTTCTCCTTCTTTTTCACATCCAAACATGTTCATAATTCACCTCATTATTCAACAAACATGACTTATCGGGTACCCCATTTCTTTTGCTTCTTTCACACACTTTATTTCACAATTCTTCTTTTCATTCTTTTTTTATATGGAGGGGTTCCATCTTTTTCAAAACAACCCATCAAGGGGGAGTTTTTCACACTTCTTGGCTTTCCTCTTTTTTCACCACACCCCCAACTTAGGCTTTTGGCCTAAGTTGGCTATTCAAACAAACCAATACTTCATGAAGGTTAGAAATTGAACAAAGAGATCAAAGAGGTCAAAGTTGTTCAAGTTTCTTCCAAAGAAAGGGATAGGCTCAAAAGGTGCCAAGCAAGGTTCACACTTCTCACAAGGTGGCCACAAAGAGGTATACTATCAATTTATTTCACTCTTCAAAACTTTTGCCTAAAATCATTTCAATCGCTTGCTTCAATCTATCAATCGACCCAACAGGGAAAATTCTAGGTACACATTATTCAAGACAACCTCACCACACAAGGCATTCGATACAATTATCAAACAAGACTCCACACTTTCTAGCTATCGTGCAATGTTCATCACAAAAGACTTAATTGATAATCGGCTAGTCACAACGAGATGCTAAAAGTTCACATATTGCCTATGTAACTCAGTTTGCCT
Organism: Solanum tuberosum; assembly: GCF_000226075.1. Classification (NCBI taxonomy): domain Eukaryota; kingdom Viridiplantae; phylum Streptophyta; class Magnoliopsida; order Solanales; family Solanaceae; genus Solanum; species Solanum tuberosum. The sequence continues at coordinate 841,134 of NW_006239098.1, read as the reverse complement.
CATCGTAGCGGCATATTCATGCTGTTCAATTAAAAGCACGATTCAAGTCATAGGTATTGACCACAACCGATACTCAAATTTGCAACAGAACAGTCACAATCACACACAAAAGAGGTGGCAAAAATTTTAAAATTGGTCAAAACCATTTATACATTAAAAACAATTGACCATAATGTCTCAAAAACCAAGATATATATATATATATATATATATATAAAACACCAATAAGCTCCAATATTCACAAAACCAAAACCAAAAACAAGCCAATGTTCACAAAACCATCCCAATAGAGGTAGGTATGGCAATACCTCACCCCCTAACAAAAATAAGCAGTTGTCCTTAAATGCAAATAAAAACAGAAATAGTCTAAAAATAACAGGGAAGGAGGCAAGAAGATCGTCTTGCCAGGCTAGGCTTGGGGTGAAGTCTGCATATCGGCAACTCCCTCTGTCTAGGCATCAGTGCTCGATATCTCATCATCCTTGGCTTCACTTGAGCCCACGATAGAAGTGCCTTAGAGCGATTCCTGCCTAGCTGTCTCAAATATGGCACCCTCCAAGTCAGCCAAATCCTCGTACACAGTCTCCTCATGAACACTAAGGTGCTCCTCATCTGTCTGAGCCTCAGACTCAACATCAGCATCATCAGTTCTAGTCTCATCTCTGGTAGTAGTCGGAGGCACATCAGAACAAGCTGGAATATCTATGCTCGGGACCTCAAAATCTCTACCGTATTGATTAGTATCGACAGGTCAATGGACTTTAACTCACCCACATCTCTAAGCAGCCCAACAATATCGGTCTTTAAGGCTGTTATAGCATCTGTAGCCCCTGGCTCTTCTCACATGCCTCAACTCTCACAGCAAGGACATCCAAGGCCAACTTGTGATCCTCAATCTAAACTTTATACTCCTTTATCTCAACCCTAATGGGGGCTAAGGCAACAACAATATCCCGCTCCATCAACCCAAGCACATAGGCCTCTACTCGAGAGGCACGCACATCAGCAGATTCGGCCAGATAGCCCATCTTATAAAGCATGGCCTGGGTGATAGGAGTCGAGAAGAAGTAGGACCAGCAACACTAGATCTAATGGGAGTGGGTGCAACAGATGTATGAGGGGTCTCAGAAACAGAAGGGCCAAAGGTACCTAAGGGCCCACTGGCCTTAGGAGGCATGATTGCCTCTGTAGGCAACAAATCAATGTCGACCTCCAGGGATTTATCCACCGGTGTGTCCCACCTCCTATCAGCCTCATCCCGTGTGTACTCGGCCTCAATATGCCAGATGTCAGTAGAAGATGTGGGTGTCACCTCGACATCCTTCTTTTCATCTCTTGGGACACGGGCCCGTCTGCACAATTCGGTGATCAGCATCGGAAATGGGAGTGAGGTTTGGCTCTTTTTGGCCCTCATGGCCATCTCGAACTCGATCAACAACCCCAAGTTCAGCTTCTGGAGATCAATAATAGACCCTAAACAGGCTGCCTTCAGGTGTCTAAGGATGGACTCATTCTGGGATGACATAATGGTGCTACTGATGAAGCCAAACCAGTATCTTGCAGCAATATTTAGGTTTTTCTTCTCTATGGGTGCACCTCTCTCTATCCACCTAGGGGTGACATCATAGAGAAGGGGTGCTAGCCAACCTTTGAGATCATCCAGGGTCTTTTTCTTGACCAGATTGATTTAATCATGCATAAAGTCTGATGAGCACCCATGATAGCATTTATATTTGAGCAGCGGCATTTGACATTCTTCCCTCGAACCATCACAAAGTCCACCGGTTTGAAGACACTTGCCATTTTCTTTCCCTTTGGCACTAACTCTATGTAGGCTTAATAGAACTCCCGGACCCAAGTAGGAATGTTGGGACCCTGGGGTTTTGTAAACACCTTCAACTTGTGGAACTTGATAGTGCTCCACACCTCTAGTACCTTTCCATCACACCGTCGGTAGACAATCTCTTCTCTTCTAGAATGGTCCTCAAACCCTCGGCCTTTATTCGATTGAGTGACCGGGAAAGAGGACCATGAATTGGTGGTGTTGGGACTACTGTCTTTTCTGGAGTAGAAGCTGGAACTGTGGGAGGAGAAGTAGGTGGTGGAGGCACTGGGATCCTAGATGGATCATTTAATGATTTGGATTGTGGCTTCACTCTCCTAGCTTGTAACAATTGGTCATCTTCTGGCTCGGAGATAGAAGTCGTAGAATCCCCATCTGATTGACTCTCAATGCCAGAGGTAGTGAGGTGTGTGGCATACACCCCCTCAATATCGGAGATCTCCTCCGCTGGTTGCAACTCTACGGGGGCCTTGCCTTTGCCTTAACCTCCCATTGGAGGTAGTTTTGTAGCCTTTACCCAGGAAGCAGCCTCTTCTTCATCGATTGTAATCCCCCGTGCCCGCTTTCGGGGTGGTATGTATGTACCAACTACCTTTGGTATAGACATGCCTGCAAAACAATGTGAAAAATGTTAGATCAAAGTGTGGGAAAATAGTTGTAGGAATACTCGCCGAACCAATCGGCTAGTCACCGAATCACTTTGGCAAGCCAAGTCGGGCTCGTCGAAAGTTCTAGAACAAAAATGTTCAAAAATTAAAACCGTTCGGCGAGATCTAGGGGCATTTAGTGGATCACCGACACCTATCGGTGAACTAGAAATAGCTCGCTGAAAGTTATAGAATAATTATGGGAATTAAGGGCGCAGAAGGGCGATTAGGCGGGACTTTCAGCGAGTCACCGAGTGAACTCGGCGAGCAGAGGCATACCACCAAAAGTTACAGAACTTAAAGCCTCAAAAGAGAGAAATAATGGGCAATCAAAGGGGACTTAGGCAAACCGTCGAACCACTCAGCGAGCTCGACCCAACTCGCCGAGTAGTCCATCGTGCCAATTTTTCCCTCCGTACTTCAAAATCACGCCCGCAGCCAATGAAAACAAAATTAATCACCAAAAACATCCAATTAACACCAGACCCATATCACCAATGCCCTCGGGGTACTCAGACTTCCCCCGATTTGACCAAAATTGGCCAATTGATTTCTTTTGCCATTAAGAATGACGTCACCCGCTCTATCATCGGGAAAATTTGACAATTAGCATGATTTGGGGTTACTCAGACTTCCCCCGATTTGACCAAAATTGGCCAATTGATTTCTTTTGCCATTAAGAATGACGTCAACCGCTCTATCATCGGGAAAAATTTGACAATTAGCATGATTTGGGGTTACTCAGACTTCACCCCGCTAGACCCATAACAATTTCAACACAACGCAACAATTTAATCAGTTAAAGGCATAGGAATTAACAATTTATGACCAATTAATTACGAATTCACTTAAGAATGGGTAAACCAACTAACAAACAATCAACAAAATGACAATACATATATATATCAACCACAAAATGAACAATTGCATTTGATTTCAACAAACTATTTAGTTCGGAGTTCGGAAAACCAACCTTTGATACCGAAAGTTTAAATGCTACGAAGTAATAACTTCCCCAAAATCCACCCCAAGCAAAGATCCCAAGTAAAACGAAGATGCGAGAAATCTAATATCAGATGTGAGTGTGCGGGAGTTAAAAAGTAGGAAAGCGAAAGGATTTTTGAAATTTAAACTGTTTGTCCTTTAAAACCTTTTAGTTCGCGTGCCAGTCGGCAAAGTAAGTCGTGTCCGCCGACCCGTCAGCGATGCGCCGAGTGGTAATTTGGCTCGCCGAGTTTTACAGAACTTCCCAACAATTTGGGGGTTCAAACGGCGGTCAATGTCGGGCTCGCTGACCTGTTCGGCGAGTCGCCGACTGAGCTTTTAGCTCACATATTACCCATTTTCCAACACTTTCAACTTTTCAACCTGGAAAATCAACACCCATTATTCAAAAGTGAACTTTAAAAGCATCAAAAACTTGGGTTGCGTGCCTCCCAAGAAGCACCTTATTTAATATCGTGGCACGACGGAGATACCAATTCAAACTTCATTTTTGGGATTGGCCATTGTGTCACTAGGCAACCCTCATTTTTGCCTTGGATTCAAATGAGTCGAGATTTGACCCATGTGTCTCCAATTGCTTGATGGACACTGAGTGTGAGGTGACCGTCTGATTGAGTGTGGAGACGTCCTATTTCATTTCTTTCAAAACTTTGTTCGACCCTTCTATCTTATTGAGAATGCGTGCAAGGATGTCTTTCGTACGGAAGTTCTCTGGGTCAGCTCTTTGCTCTTTAGGATTTGGGCGTTCATGAGGTGGGATGTATCTTTCCTTGTCACCATCCCTTTTCTTCCAAGTAGCATTACAGTCACACCATTCTCTGTCACGGTCTCTCCATCCATCATCTCTATTTCAACAATGGATTTCCACTCGACCTTGGATAGTTTGGGCGAAAACCTCCTCCTTGGTTTGCAAGGAAGTTCACTTTCTCATTATACATGGCCTCAAAGTGAGCTTCATCAGGGTTTTCTCCACCAATACCAACAACATTTACACCCTTCAACCCACTACCCATCACATTTTTTCGACAAGATATCTAGTTGGGTCATTATTTTTGCCATGTTTTGGTCTCTCTCTTGGTCCTTCTCGATCTGCTATTTTTTCATTCTAAAGGTGAGAGGAGACACTTGGTCCTCACGAGTATACAATGCTCTGTTGATCTTGGTCATGCCATTGAGAAGCTGAGATGTTGTCTCATACGGATGTTGCATTATACCCCCTGGAACAAGTTGATCAACAACACATTTGTTCACCGAGTCAAGACTCCTATAGAAGTGTTGTAATAGTACGTTGTTTGGCAATTCGTGAATCGGACATTGAAGTACCAACTTCAGAAATCTCAGCCACGTCTCGTGGATTAGTTAACCTTCCAAGGGTTTAAAACCTTGAATACTAATTCTTAGCGTCATCATCTTTGACGGGGGAAAGAACCTTACGAAGAACGCTGTGGTAAGTTCATCCCAAGTGGTGATGGAGTTCCTCAGTAGATCAACTAACCACTTGGTAGCTTCACCTATCAAAGAAAATGGAAACAACCGAAGATGAATTGAGTCTTGTGATACGTTCTTGAACGAGAACGGACCACATACGTACACAAAGTTCCAAATATGCTCATGGGGATCTTCATGGACAGCCCTCCATATAGTCCTTTCATTTGCAGGAGTTATAGCATTGTGCTAGTGACATGGAAAACCGCATTCCCCTAAACCGGAGGTAGACGTATAGCACCAACACCACCCAATTGAATCGGGTCATTAACATCGTTCAGATTTCCAATATCATCTTGGTGGCTAATTTGGCTACCATTACTCCCGTTCACACTAATTTCTTCCTTTGTTAAAACAAGCCAACACAAACACAAAACAAAGTAAGTCCATTCAACTACAACACAAAAAGATCACAATTCAAACTTCAATAATAAAATTCTAAACACCACTTCCCGGAAGCAGCGTCATTTTTTATAAACACTCAACCACACATCATCCAATACTAGGTGTGGGTGATCGTAATCTAGTATAAAACCCAACGAAGAGTTGGGGTCGAACCCACAAGGAAAGGTACAAGTTCGAATTCAATTACAAATTTACAAATGTAATCTAATTGGTGGTAGGAATAGAAATTATCAAGAACATTTAGTTAAATTGAAAAGGGTGACAACAAATGTGAGATGGGGGAATTTGTTTGTTAATTAACAACTAAAACAAATACGAAAACAAGGGTTTTCAACAATGTTGAGAGGAATTCTCGGGATTTGATCGATTATAGGCTAATTTCACTATATGGGTAATTGAAATTTACGAACAATTGCTAAATCTCAGTAGGTAGGATAGGCTATAGGTGCAATAGCTTTCTCTCGAACCAGTATTACAATTCAAGCGAGTTCTCTCGAACCTAGACAAGCTTAGTAATAAGAATAGCCCAAAACCTTAATTTATCTACTCTCTTGAGCTAGATAGGTAGAATTGGGCTTAGGATTAACTCTCTCGAGCTGAACCCACATCAACCCAATAACTACAATCATTAATCGAAAACCTTAGTTCTAAAACCTCTTTCTCAAGCAAGCCCAAAACTCTAAGTTAGAACTGCATTTACAACTACAATTCATAGATTAATACACATCTATCGATTAAAACCACTTTAATTAAGCATTTAAATCAGTAAATAACAATACACATAAGCTAATTAAGCCAATAATCACATGATCACACCCTAAGTATTGGGGTTTTAGCTACATATCATAAAAAGAGAGAAACAATTACAACTTATATTAGCCATCAGCTGGGTAAAAGCTTCCAAGTCTCTACAATTTTCCAAATTGAATTAATTCTAAAACGCAATTGAAATTCCACAAAGTTAAGTCTCAAAAGCCGTAAAGTCTCCAATGGGAACTCAAAAACTCAAAGAAAACTAAAACTGTAAGGCTTGTGGAATCAGAACTCCTCACTTTTCTTTTTAAATTTCAATTATAGTTTCCCAATATTTGTCTTTCAGGACCATTAGGAGAAGTAAGTCACGCCTCGCAAACCAGGTCGGTGATTCGCCCTTTGCTCTATTCCATCGCCGATTTTCTTTGTCCATTAGACTTCAGGGTTCTGTGACTTTAGGCGATCAAGGTTGGTCGGCGATCCGCTGACTGTCCGTTTCTATTGCCAAGTATGTTTTTCCCCAAGGCTGGCACGCTAGAACTTTGGGTGAGCTAAAGAGCCACCTGGCGGCTCGTCGAGTGGTCTTGGCGATTATCAGGACTGCCTTCCTTCAACTTCTTCAGCTTTTTCGCTCCTTTATTCCCAGTAATGTCCTTGCCTTTCTCCTTAGTCTTCTTTGCTGCAAATCAATATTTTAACATTAGTATTAATTAAGAATTTGAGGGCACTTAAGCCATGAAAACAAATACCTAAATGAGTCGAAATCTCGAACTAATCAGCGGTACATTACGGAATTCAATTAAGAAGTAAAGATTGTGGTCTACTCGGTTATAGAAGTAGACATTATTGAAATCAAACAAGGTAAGTTAATGGTTTGACAACTAATGTCAGACGGGGGGTTTAATGGTGTCAATTAATAACTACGATAATCACGAGAACAAGGGAGTAGACAAGTTAAGGAGGATTTTCAAAGATGTGATTGATTATAGGCTAATTTCACTATATGGGGAATTGAAGTTTATTAATAAATTGTTGAATCTCAGTGGGTAGGCTGGACTATAGATGCAATAGCTTTCTCTCGAACAACTATTACGATTCAAGGGAGTTCTCTCGAACCTCGACAAACTTAACACTATACACAGCCCAAAACCTTAATTTATGTACTCTCTCTCGAGTTAGATAGGTAGGATTGAGTTAAGATTCACTCTCTCGAGTTGAACCCACAACAACCCAATCACTACAATCATCAATTGATAACTTTGATTCAAGGACCTCTCTCTCGAGCAAGCCCAAAACACTAAGCTTAAATTGCATTTGTAACTACAATTCATAAATTAATACTCAGCTATCAATTAAACCCACTTTAAAATAGCATTTAAATTTGTAAACAATAATACCCATAAGCTAATTAGATAAATAATCAGATGATCACACCCTAATAACTGGGTTTTAGCCACACATCATAAAATGAAAGAAATCAATACCAATTACGTTCTCCATAATCTGGGTATTGCAATCCAAGTCTTTACAATAATCCAAGATGCTCAAAATCAAAACCCAACTCTAAATCTACTTGAAAACTTCTTCAACTAAGTAAAACAAAGTTCTACAGTGGAGAAATTAATCAAAAAATGTCAGGAAATTTTTTTAACTAAGAATGGCTTTTTTTCCATTTTTTGAAATTCAATTTATAGTTTCCCAAATTTTGGCTTTTAGGACCATTAGGCGAAGTAAGTTGAGCATTGCCAACCAAGTTGGCGACGCGCCAATTTCTCCATTCCATCGTCGATTATCCTAGTCTCTTTATCCTCAGGGTTCTGTGACTTTAGGCGATCCAAGTTTGTATCGCCGAAGGTCCAAATCCATCGCCAATTTGGCTTCTCCCCAGGGCTGGCAGTCTGGAAATTTAGGCAAGCTGAAGTACCATTCGACAATTCTCAGCTTTTGCTATCCTCAACATTTTTCATCTTTTTCGCTCCTTTTTGCCTGGTAATGTCCTTGCCTTGCTCTTTTGCCTTCATTGCTACAAATCAACACTTTAACATCAGTTTAGAGCATAAATTAGGCATTTGAGGATAATAAAACTATGAAAATCAAGCCCTAAATGATTCAAAATCTAAGACTCATCATTTCCAAGAAAACAATTAAGCAAAGGGGAAAGATCGAAGGATCAGTTGTTCAAGGTCATATTTGTAGAGAAACTGGTGATTTTTATTCTTATTACTTTGGGAATGATGTGTCATGTAGGAGAAATAGGCCCAATCGTAATGATGAGGATGATATTGATCCTTTATTTCCACCGATATCAATATTTAATCTAAATGGTCGAGGATCTAAAAAGCGTGGAAGGCGAGGCTTCACTAGTATGAAAATTCATTTAATTGTGACACATATTTTGCTTAATTGTCTAGAGATTCAACCATATCTCAAGTAAGTGTTAAAAATATATTATCAAATTACATACCAATAAGTGTTCATTAACTAACGAAATATCTGAATGTACAATGATTAGCTTATTTGTAAACACATGGGGTAATGAAGCCATCTATACACAATTTTCCAAATGGCTAACAAAATATGTAAGTGTGCAAGCTTACATTGAATCAATAAGTATTTAATAATGCATTCATGTTATACTAAATTATATTTTTTTAAACAACAATATATAGGTTTACGATGAATACTCAAATGTATATAATATATTCATGTTATACTAAATTATATTACTTGAAATAACAATCACGTAGGTTTACGATGAATACTCAAGTGTCAAACATTTGCAATTAGTGAAAGAAGTTGCACTTGGACCTGAATCTCAAATTTAGACAATAAATAAGTGTCAATGGTTTTAAGTTTCAAACTGAAGAAGTTTCTAGGAATAAGAAAACAAATAATAGTGGTGTCTTCATACAAGGTGATGTTGATGGTACTGGCCAAACTATTGAATATTATGGTGCCATTCATGAGATTAATAAAGTAAGGTATTCAGGTTGCCCTAAAAAGACAATCACATTATTTTGGTGTAAGTGGTTTGACCCATAACACAGAGGCACAAAAGTGGACCAACAACATAATATAATTGAAGTTAAGCACACGAGAAAATACAAAAGTTATGATTCTTTCATCATTGCACAAAATGCTAAACAAGTGTATTACGCTCCATATCCATTGCATAGAGACAAAGCTGATTGGTGGGTTGTTATAAAGACTAAACCTATGGGAAGAATTGAAATTGATAATGTCTTAGATGTGGCATACCAAAATGAGGTTGCAATTGTCCAGCAACAAGTTGATGTTGAATTGGAAACCACACTAGAACATCCTCAACACATATTAGAAGAAGTATCTAATGATGAGATGATGATAAATATTGAGGAAGAGATAAATGAGGATGAGGAAAATGATTCACTTGATGACGAAGAATATGACAATGAAACTAAAACAACGAGGAGGAAGAATGGGAGAATGATGGAAATGAAACGGGTGAGGAGGAAGGATTAATTGAATGATAGACTATATAGCTACTATGTAAATTATTTATTTTGCTAATACTAATTTTATTTAATTTATGATTTTTATATATTATCCATGTAAATTTGCATACATATGTCATCAGGGGGTGAGGGTGATAGATCTCGCGAGCATCTTGGAGTTTGCCAGCTTAATAAGACTAAAACGAAGAAGTCTAGGAGACCTATAGATCCTGAGGATATTCCAGGATTTCTTTCTTCTGCCCTGGAGTGCATTACTCATGATACCCATTTATTCGTTGTTCCATTTGGTACGGCAGATCCTCGGGCATTTTATCCTAATTACCGGCGACCAGCCAGTGCTTCCTCTACTTTACAGTCATTGTCTTCACGGCATTACGAGGACCTACCTTTAGAATATATTCGTCGAGCACGACCCTTATCGACATCGATTGGTACTCCATCTCCCACATGTACATCTTCTCAGTTATCTGCCATGAGGATTAGAGATTCTAGTAGTGAGCAGTCAGATGCTATGGCCGGTACACCTCTAATGACTCAGCAGTATGTGCATCCTGGTGTATCATCTAAACCTACACCTAGTGCTATACCAGATGAGACGTCTACTCTAGCACCGGGACAGAGGGAAAGATTTGGCAGAGTCATGATTGAGCTAGATGGGTCATCGTAAGTTTGTTTTATCATCTATTTGTTACTCTATTTTACTTATTAGAGCATCTTTATGTATTATTCATGAACTAACATGTTTATTATATGTTTTGCAGGTGGCATCCTGCAAAGGATTCTGCCCGAGCTTTAAAAGACTATGTGAAAAGACTTTTTACATAGGCTTATCACTACTGGAGTGAGATCCCAAACAATATACGTTAGGAGATGTTCAATGAGGTTAAGGTAAATAATTTGTTAGTTAAGTTTAATAATTTTAGTATACTTTGCTTTTTTTTAATTACTAACAATATTCATTTTTTTCAGACTATGTGTACTTGGGAATCGAAGTTTAATATGGTCATTGCGACCACATTTGAGAGGAGGGCATCCGCAAGACTGTCTAGCTGGCTAAAGAAAGCACGAGATATTGATCAGTGTCCAAGTTGGATGTTGCCTCATGTTGTTGATACATTGCATCAATATTGGAACACATATATGTTCAAGGCGATGTCCGAACAAGCCAAAAAGGCTAAAGGCAGTCTTAAGGGTAGCTCATTGCACACTGGAGGTGCAAAGAGCGTTGGAACTATTACAAGAGAGATGGTAAGTTCTAATTCAAACTTTTAAATAAATAATTAGTTGATTAATATCATTATAATATAAATTTCATTTTTTATTTATAGGAAAAGAAATGGGGCGCACTCCCCTTGCACCGAAAAAGAATTGGGACGCACTCCCATTGAACCGGAGGTGTTCAAGAAGACTCTTGCACCGGAGGTTTTCAAGAAGACTCGTGTGAAGAAGAAAGAAAATGAGTCATATTCGGATGTGTGGGTGGAGGAAAGGGCTGAACGAACTTTTGTAAGTTATTTAATTAATATGAATAATGAATATCAATAGTGAATATTTTATATATTGATGCTAATTTTTATTTTTAATATACAGGTGAGTATCACAAGTACGGGAATGAGAATCTAGATAGTTCAGTCCCAATGACACCTGAACTGTCCACTCAAATTTGGACAGAAAAAGTGTTAGGGGGGACACACAAGGGTAGAGTGTATGGTCGAGGCTCTTGAAATGATGTACGATGACTCTTATCAGGCCTAGAAGGTATTCGATCGTCACGTAAAGCCGAGACAATTGACGGTGTTCAGATTGCTGTTATGTCGGCACAAATAGCAAACCTGATAGCAGCACTGAAAGTGTATGAGCGAAAAAGAGTAGCTGAACAAGAAAGCATGAGTGCGACAGTTTAGCAAATCAAAGAACAAGTGCAGAACCTCGCTCATCGACTTACATCTACATCGTCCCCTGCCGATGGTACTAGCGACGACAATAAGGAGGAGGATGATTATATAGACTGCACTCCTTGATTATCTTCTATTGATTTAGTTTATGAATTTTTTTAATTTTGAAACAAATTTTGAATGACTTTATAAGTTTTTGAATTGTGATTTAGATATTTTTGAAGATTGATTTAAGTTTGTTGTTTTATTTCTTGTCTGGGATGTGTATAATGTATTTTGTTTGATTGGGTTGGTTAAATTTGAATTGAATTTAATTTAATTTGCAGGTGGGCAGCAAAAACTGCCAGCTTTTGCTGTCAAAAAAATGCAGAAAAAGCGACGGACAAGGTGGTTTTGTCCGTCGCTTTTGTGCATTATTTTTTTTCAAAGAAACTCAAAAAAGCGACGGACAAGGTCCTTTAGTCTGTCGCTTTTCTAGATTTTTCAAAAATTTAATTTCCAGAAAAGCAACAAACATGGTCCTTTAGTTCGTCGCTTTTTTGGGATTTTCAAAATTTAAATTTCCAAAAAAGCGACGGACGACGTCTCAATGTCCATCGCTTTTCTAGATTTAAAAATATTATAAAATTAAATATAGGTGACAGACTGCGTCGGTTTTTGGAAATTAAAAACAATGAAAATATAAAATAAGCGACGTTATCCGTCACTTATCCAAAAAATTATTTTTTGAATTTTTTTTATCAAAAAGCGACGCAGTCTGTCATTTTTTAAAAGTGTCGACCTATAAAGCTGCGGACATGACTGCGTCGCTTTTTCGTCGAATTTGACCAAAAAAGCGACGCAGTCCGTCACTTTTGGCTGTCGATTTTCGACATTTTTTTAGTAGTGAGTATAAACTAAGATGTTCGCTCAAGTACCACGTCGGTATAGATTACTAAGGTTGGCTCAGTTACCATGCCTGGTAATGTGATTGTTTGTATGTGGGTTCCATGAGTGAACCGGGTTGACTTTGTTGTAATGTTATTGAGCATGTATATTGTGTATATTATTTGTTTTACTAAGTTGTGGTCACTTGTTCATATTTCATATAACTGTAGCTGACCGATGATCCTACCAATACACTGTGGATTTTGTGTACTGATACTACACTTGCTTTTTTTTGTTGAGTACTAGGAATATTTTGGTAGCTATTACGTGACTTTAGTTTTGAGCCCGATGCTTTTTGTATCCAAGGGTGAGTTGCTTGTTCTGAGCTGCCATGGCTTTATCTTTGTTTCCTAGTCCATTGTTTGGACTTAGACTCCTTATTTTAGGGTTGCATCCTCATATTCTATACAAAGAATAGATGTTTTGGTACATAATTTTCAGGTTCTAGGGGGTTCTCCATTAATATTTGGCAATGGTTGATAGAAAGACTTGTTTTACTTATTAAAATGTTGTCTTAAGTTGATTAATTGCTTGTGTATTTGTAGATAGTTGGTTCTTCCATCTAAGGTTTAGTGTGGGTTCCTCTCATGGTGGATTGGGTCGTGAAAATATGCAAAAGTCAATTCAACACACTTTTCAAAATGATATAACTCGATTCAACACACAGTTGTCAAAATACAACAAGTCAAATGGAAATCATATCCACCATGTCCATGTAGTTGCATAATCACTTCATTGGCTAGGAATCACTAACACGCCTCTCAGAATCATTAGTCTCACTCTCATTTTTACACAAGCTAAGGGGTCTTAATCTTTCCCATATAGTCATGACCTTCCGGGGATCCTAGGTGTTCATGTTTATTATCAGCATGGTACTTGATCCCACACAAAATATCATCAGATTCGAGACACTCATTATCTGGATAGTTATTATATACTCACCATATCTACATATTTCAATATGCTAACCTCTCTAATTACCACTCAAGGCAACATATCAAGCATAACATTGCCACGAGATCATCATTCATAACATCGTCAAAGTATAGAGCAAATGTACGTTCATATTCCATAATATCATTAAATAGTCAAGTCAACAATTTGCATGCTACTTCATTCAAGCAACACTTAATTCAATCATAAATAACAACTATGTCCGAAGACTAATCTACATGCAACACAATTTACATAACATATTGACAACTAGGTAAAGTCCAACTCCAAGTAAACTGTAACCTAAACCTCAATCGATAAATTGGAAGGGAACAAGCTAAATTATTGGATCCTTTCCTTTTCTAAATGCCTCAAAATTCTCAAATATAATATAAACAAATTATAAGGTCACTTTAATATCCTATTTACTCATATGAAGGTCTAGGTTTTCAAACCTACCTAACTATACCTTTTTAGAAGGTCAAATGAATAATTAACGATTTATTTTATCAAAAGTAGAGGTTTTCATGATCAACTCAAATCCATGCATGAAGTTTTAGCCCTATAACCTCTTTGAATAGTTCATAGGTCCAAAAAAAACCCATTTATGGAATTTCTAGATTCCCCAATACCAAAATTTAAGTATAGTTTAACAACTTCATGCTAGAAGATCAAAATTAATGGAAAAGAATGAAAAACATGCATAAATACCCTAAATTTACATTCTTCCCCGACGACAATTAACCTAGATTTCAACCCACAAAGTTCCACAAAGAACCGATCCTTTAATTTTATGAAGAAAATGGATTACAAAAGGAAAGGATGGAATAAAATAACCAACCTCAACAGAAAAAAGCCTGAAGTCTTACAAAGGTCGTCATTGGGGTCCTCTAGTCAAATATTTTAAGTTATGACCAAGATTGAGCAAAAAGTAGACTTAAAATACGAAATTAAAATCATGATATTTGCTATAGCGAAGGTCGCTATAGTGGACCACATCTTCATTGTAGTGTAGCCTTACACCTTCACTACCTTCGTTGTAGTAAACCCTGGTTGTTATTCCCTATTTTGCTTATTCCTTGACTTTTTGTCAATTCTCAACCCACTGGACATATGTAAGAGTACTATGATCTTAAATAACTATAACAATAGGGCATATTGTTACATTTAATGACCCTCTAGGTCATTTTTTTCTATTTTCTCATATTTTTGGTGTTTAGAGCCTTTCTATAGGGGACCTAAGTCATTTATAGTCTGTTTGGTTTTTATGCAAGCTTTTATATTTAGAAGCTTTTGAAGCTCTGGTATTTGACTTTGGTCTAAACTTCATGTAAACAACCTTGGAGTGCTATTTTGATGGTTCCATAGCTCTGAAATTTTGAATTTCGTCTAGAAGGACCTTTGGTTAGGGTCTCGAGGCTTCCAAACTCATTTCGAGCTATATTAAAGTTATAGCTAAAATGGGACTTGGGTTGTGGAATTCACTTTTTATCAAGATGACCTTCTTTGGAAGTTTTGACAGTTCTATTGAGTATGAAGTGTCATTTCTGATCGGGTAGCATATTTGATTTGCATTGGTTGGATCCCTATCGAATTTCAAAGGTTCGTTTGAGACTTGGGATTTTTAATCTCAAGTAGTTAATGAACCAGGTGCTGGTGAAGCTGTACCGGTGGAGTAGGGCTCGCTTCAATGGAGCTGAACCAACAGAAATTGGCTGCTCCAGCAGAAACTGACGACGTCAGCCGGAGTTACTTCTGCAGAGCTTGATTGTTTTGGCAATCTCGTGCCTATAGAGTCGGGTACACTCTTTTGCAACTGAGTAATATGGTTGACCACCACTTCTGCAATGTTTTTCCACCAGTGTGACACCACTTAGGAACCCTTAGTCCGCTGGAGCAACAACCGCTAGTAGTTTATCCTTCTTCTTTTTATTTTGTTCTTGGAAAGAAAGAAGAGTTGGAGCTTGGCCTTAGGCAACTTCAACGGGTTTTCTTGTAGTTGAGTTGTGTTGAGCTGGGGAGAATTGTTGGGATCTTTATATGTGCTTCAGAATGAGGCATCATTCAGATGCTGCTCGGAGAGGGAAAACCTTTTTAGTGAATTTGGAGTGTGCGTGTTCGGTTTTGAGGTAGGCTATGACTTTTTGATCTTAGACTTAGCTTGTTGATTATTGTTTTAGCATGATGAATTGTTGGTTTCTGGGTTAGGTTAGCTAGTATGACTCTTGTTGATATGCCTATTACTTCGTTAGCCTTATCTCAAGATTATTCGGGAATAGTATTGTGTATTTTTACCTCTAGTGATGTTTATGTTCTCGTGATTTGTGTATGGGCTGGGATTGCCTTGTGATAGTTTGGGCAGAGCCTTAGCCTAGGGTTGGCTAGTGTGTGCCTTAGACTTTAGCTTTGGTGGCTCGTATGACTCAGATTTGGGTTAGGTGTAACCCTTCAGGTTGGACTTAGACCTTCTAGAACCGTTCTTGGTATCAGAATTGGCTGCTTGTTGTTTGTTTGGTTCCTAGTCTTGCCTTAGATAGTTGGTTTTATTTTTGTGCGATGGGATCCTCTCGATGTAAGATTTTTGAAAGGGTCGGATCTTGTGTGGTAACCTTCCAATATAAGATTCTGAAAGGGACTGGTTATTCCGATATAAGATTATGTAAAATGCTAGGTTTCTTTTTGTGTTTGTTCCGATGTAAGATTTTGGAAGAGACAAGATATTCTGATGTAAGATTTTGGGAAATGTTTAATCTTGTTGTGGCTTTCCGATGTAAGATTTCGGAAAGGACTAGCTTTCAATGTATGATTCTGGAAGCTACAGTTGTTGGGATTATCCCGATGTAAGATTTTGAGAATGATCGACTCTTCCGATGTAAGATTTCAAAAGAGGCTGACCTTCATTGTAGCAATCCTGATGTAAGATTCTAGGATGAGTTATACTTTCTTCGCGACAATCTCGATGTCAAATTCCGGGTAGTCCTTGCTTGCATTTACAACTGATGTTCTTGGTTGTTCCTGCTACTATTCTTCTTTTATATTAGCTATTGTATTTACACGTCAAGCGCATGGGAGTCCGATCAGGTTTATTTCCTCTATCATGTCTCTTGTATGTACCTTCTGGGCTTATCGGATTCCAATTAGGTTTTAGTTAGCTTCCATTAGTTAAGTTCAAACTATGTATGTTATACGACATTGAATAATTCTATCACTAGATCATGCATGCTCTTTAATGAAATACTTCCGTTATTTTTAATTTATACTCCTCAACCTTAGTTTTTCACTTACAAAATCAACAGAGTCCCTCAATTTTTGTAAAAATAAATAATAAATAGAAAATAAATTTTTTTAAGGATTTCCTTAATTTTCTTGTTGAAAATAAAATAAAATAATATATATATATATATCTACTTCATAGTCTTCTTCTTTATTGATTTGAATATTCATTCCTTCCATATTTATGGTTGATTCATTATCTTCTAAATCTTCATCTATTTCTTTTTGATATATATATATATATATATAAATTCAGTGCAAATGGACGTCTATCTGTTTGTTTTAAAAAAAAATCAATACTTTTTATTGAAAAACCAGCGTAGTCCGTGGCTTTTTAATGTTTTTTTAGCAATGATAATTAACCAAGGTTTAATCTAACCATGATAACAAATAAACAATACTACACTCAAGCTAGATCACAAAGTTATGATAATTTTAATTAATAATTAGATAGTATAAAAGACTTAAAACTTAGTCTACTTTCCTTTATTATATTACACAATAAATAATAATATTCAAAAGTCAATTCTCTAACTTAAGAAGACCCTTAAAGTAAGGAGACCATAGAGGATAAGGTAAGGGTATTATATTCCTTTTGTAATATAAATACGGAAACTATCTCTTTATTCTAATTTATACGAAGATATCTGATTAGCCATTAAGTAGTTAAGAATGAAATAATTTTTTAAAATATTTATGAACTAAAATAAATCAAAGATATATGTGACTATAAATCATTTCATTAAGAATAAAATAGTAAATCTAAAATCAAATTGTTATTAAATATTTTATTTGAAACTGATTGTAAAAGAAAAGAATGTCGCATAAATTGAAACTAAAGAATCAATATTTTTTTGGTCAAGGATCATATTTATTTAGCTTTAATTATTTTTTTGACAAGTTTTCCTATTTTTTATTTTTTTTATTGGAGAAAAAGGTCAAAAATATCTTTAAATATTAAAAATGGAGCAAATATACCCTCCGTTTGGATTTGGGTGCATAACTATCCTCACCGTTACCCAATAGGTTCAAAAATACCCTTGACTAACGGGAGAGTGGAAAAAAGGAATTTAGAAAACTTTTAAAATAAGAAAAGGTTGACTTTTTCTTTTGTTGCCTCCTCTCTCATTCTGCTCGGTGCCCCCAACTTCCATCCACCAGCAACACCTATTTTTATAAAAAAAAAGTTATTTTTTCTCAAGGCAAATATATCAAGAACTTGAATGATTTTTCCATTTACGAGCTAAAATGCTAAATTCAAATTATGCGATCTCATTAACAAGTAGAGCAAACATCTATCAAGCAAAGGATATGTAGATATCTTGAGTACTCTTGTCAAAAAGTCTAAATCTATTACTCATTAATTCTATCGTACTGCACAAAATTGAGTTAGAATTTCAGTGTATGCAAATTAAACTGAACAGTTCAACATATACAGTGGCACTAATTGTTCTAGTAGGAATTTTTTTGCTTTTTGTATCATTCCTACATGCTAGTTTTCTCCGTTCAATATCCTACATGCCATTAGTTCATGTTTACTATTAAGTAACTTATATGCATAAAAGAGAAATATTAAAAGGTTGCAATTTATCTTGATGGCTATATATGTTGCTACTTGTTGAAGAATAATACTTGAAGGTTCAAGCTAGTTTGTTTTGCAATATTGATCAAACTTCATTATCGTAAAAATAATTTTTAGTGGTAATAAATATATTTATTAATAAAGAGTGTTAAAGTCCTTACCTTATTAGTTAATTATCACTATAAGATTTAGACACATTTGTAAAGAGTGCTAATTGTTACTAAAAATACATATATATATATATATATATATATATTTAACCGTAATTAAACTTTTATTGTTAATTAATTGTCATTAAAGATCATTTTCGATGCAGTGCTTGTATACAAATTCGTTTACTTGACATCATAAAATTTCATCATCGCACGCCAAACATTAGTTAATGACTGAATTTTTTCTTTTTTCGAATACAATCCATGGTCGTGGCCCGTGGGTGAAACTTGAGTGTAGATTAGGCAAAATGGGTTCAGTTTTTTGTGACAAAAGATGGATTTCGAATAGATTTTTTTTTTGATTTTTGGATTTTTGTTCGATCTGATTTAAGAGGTAAGGAAGGAACAAAGAAGAAGAAGAGGTAGGAAATGGGTGGCAGCGGACAGAATGAGAGAGGAGTCCTGGAGAGAAAATTGGGAGGGACAGGTCAAAAGAAAATGTCAACTTTTTCTTATTTAAAAGTTCTCTAAATTCCTTTTTTTTACTTTTCCGTTAGCCAGGGATATTTTTGAGCCTATTGAGTAACGGTGAGGATAGTTTTGCACCCAAACTCAAACGGGGATATATTTGCTCTATTTGCAATAGTTATGTGTCAATTACTATTTCTTAATTTATTTATAATCTTTAAAATAAAAATTCAACTGTCTTTATTTTTATTATTTCAGAACTTTTGATGATCATAACTCCTAAAAATAGCCATTATATTTGTTTTCTATTTATTTTCATGTTTTGCTCCTTTGAGATTCCATTGGTAAAATAATTGTTATCCACTTTTCATATTATACATCTTTAGTGCAGGGGACTTTGTGGAAGAAAATATTTAGTGGCAAGGAAAATGAATTCTCAAAGTCATGGAAAGGATTTGGGTTAAAGCTTTTTATTGGGTTTGTGTGCTTTATAGGGTTATGTATCTATCTATATATATAATAGGAGAGGAAAAAGTGTCACGTGTCAGCACCACAAAAACTCTCTAATTTTTAATTTTTAAATTATAAATTAATTAAATAGAGTTAATTTAATTTTTTTTATTAAAGGGAAAAAAGTAACTATTTTAGAAGACAAATTAGAATTTTTGATTTTTTTTAAATGAAAAAAAAAACGTTACATGTTAACAGACAAGTTGGATTCTTAGAATTTTGAGTTTTAAAAAAACAATTAAATATATATAACTAAAACCTTATTAACAAATTTTTTTATCTAATAATCTATCTATATATAATAGGAGAGAAAAAAGTGTCACGTGTCAGCACCACAAAAAATCTCTAATTTTTAATTTTCAAATTATAAATTAATTAAATAGAGTTAATTTAATTTTTTTATTAAAGGGAAAAAAGTAACTGTTTTAGAAGACAAATTAGATTTTTTGATTTTTTTTAAATGAAAAAAAAACGTTATATGTTAACAGACAAGTTGGATTCTTAGAATTTTCAGTTTTAAAAAAACAATTAAATATATATAACTAAAAGCTTATTAACAAAAAAAATTATCTAATAATCTATCTATATATAATAGGAGAGGAAAAAGTGTCACGTGTCAGCACCACAAAAACTCTCTAATTTTTAATTTTTAAATTATAAATTAATTAAATAGAGTTAATTTAATTTTTTTTATTAAAGGGAAAAAAGTAACTGTTTTAGAAGACAAATTAGAATTTTTGATTTTTTTTAAATGAACAAAAAAACGTTAGATGTTAACAGACAAGTTGGATTCTTAGAATTTTGAGTTTCAAAAACACAATTAAATATATATAACTAAAAGCTTATTAACAAAATTTTTTATCTAATAATAATAATAATAATAATAATAATAGTAATAATATATATATATATATTAATTATGACTATTATTAATATTTATTATATGACCCTTTTTTCTAAAAATGTTTATTAATTTTTTAAGATAAAAACAAGAAGTATAATGACTTAAATGTTGTCGGTTTTTTTTTTTGCAGTTTTATATATATACGCACATTATTAAAAAATTTACATTAAAAAGCAATTCACTTGACATTTTCTTAGAATAATGCACCACAATTTTATGAACATAACCCACGTTTTTGGGCTCTTTTTTTTTTGTTCAATTTATAATTTGCAGTTGATTTTAACCTAATAAATTATATATAATAAAAATTTATCTGCATTTTGATTTGAGTTTAAATACAAAAGTTTTATATTTAAATAATTTTATAAAATAAAAAATAGAAAGATAAAAGCTTGCGGTTTTGGAAGTACAGTTCCCCATTTTATCATAATTTTAGGAGGTTTTCAAATTTAAATACATTTTGAATTCAATTAACTTCAACTTCTCAACTTTATCATGAAATTATGTTTTTTTTTTACGTGAAATTGAAAGATTTAGAATAATCTATAATTCAACAAACAAAACAAAATTTAAAGCAATTTAAAAATAATTAAATTTAAAAATTGTTTCTAAAACAAATATGAAAACAGTTTTAATAAATACACGTGTATTAGTCTTAGAAAAAGTAGAAATATAAATTAAAAATAATTGATATAAAAAATTTAGATTGTGTTTTTCTTTTACAGAAACCACAAGATAGTGGGTTACTATTTAAAAGAGTTCTAATTTCTCTCTATTACTTTATCAATTTAAAATACCATTTTCCAAAACAAAACAACATTAGTTTTAGATTGCGGTCAAGTTCACTAATCATTTAAGGAATGTTTAGGATTTCGGAGTTCTTCTTGATTTATTTATTTTTTCAATTTGTTTATACTTTATTTATAGTGCATGTTGTTAGTATTTCAGGATTGGTCGTCTTTTTGGTAGATTTGTTGAAGAATCTTCATGTCCGGCGAAGAAAGGCTCTCAAAGATGCACGAAATAAAGATTCTTGATTTTTTTTTTTCAATTTGTTTATACTTTATAGTTTATGTTGTTTGTATTTCACGACTGGTCTTCTATTTGGTAGATCTATTGAAGAATCTCCATGTAAGGCGAAGAAATGCTCTCAAAGATGAACGAAATGGAGATCTGACAATGCGAGAAGGAAAAAAATAATTTAATGGTAGTGTTTTTATGGATATTTCTCACTATCATTTTTTATTTGTGTTGACATGAGAGTTTTGTGAGAATTATGAAACTATAATCGAGTGAGAATTTTGTTATTGCGAAAATCTATACATCACATTAGAAGTCAATATTCTTCAAAATCTTAAAAAGTAATTTGAATATTGATGATTGCTATATAAATATTGTGGTTTATTTTACAAAATGTTCTTTTAAAGGAAATATATTATAAATGTTGACATGTTTCTTTTCTTTCTTATTTTTTTTAGCAAGAAGTATTCAGAGTAATAGTCTTAGAGTCTTGACTCTTGATCATATGAACACACAATATGATTAAATGAACACACAATAAAGTTCAAGTTCAGATTTAAAATAACAATCTTTTCATAAATAAAAAACTGTCAGATTATATGATTAAAACAACACAGTTGGTTTCTCATTCACAAAATTCTCTTCCTAAGGGGATATTTCTTAATGTTAAATTTCTATTTACAATATTTTTGATATTTGTAGTTTTTAATTACACATATGTAAAATGTTTTAAAAAAAATCTCTTATAATATTAAGCATATCATGAGGAACATTACATATTATATTTTTTGATAAAATTAAAATTATAATTTAAAAAATCTTAACATAATATATTGTAAACTAAAAACAATGTTGATTCTATCTATAACATGATATTGTAATATATTGTTTGAAAAAGTTGTGTATAAAAATATTACAATATTATGAATATATAAATAGTAAAAATATATTAAAATAACAAAAACAAAATAAATATAAAGTCAATCGAGAGCCAAACATCAAAATTTACACAAGCTTAACATTATTATAGCTCTATTTTATATGCATGTTAAAATTGGGAACTAATTTATTTTACAAAACTTTAAATATAATTATTATAAAATCATATCGTAGCTAATTATAGTTACAATAATATTTTAATATTTAAAAAATTAAATTGTGTATTCATTATATTAATTTTAATGTCTTAAAATAAATAATTTAATGAATTAAATTATTATTGTTGCTATTATTATTATTATATTATATATTACTAAGTACTCTTATTAAATTTTAAATCATCCGCGCAACGCGCGGGCACATAATACTAGTTAATCTTAATTTGTATGATCTAATTGATACGGTGACGATTGAAAAATTTAACATAGTACGCAATAAGAGGTAGTATATACTCCCTCCGTTCTTTTTTATATGTCACCTTTTTACTTTGCACTTGCATTAAAATATGATGTAACTTTAGCCTTCTACCCTTATTTTTTTTGGGATTCAAGTTTTCAATCAATGAATATGAATTAATTTATTTTGATTAATTAATTTAACCAATGAACATGAATCATTTATTTAACTTTTCTAAGTTGGTCAAATGTATATTTTCAAGACTAATAACTCACAAGGGTAAAAAAGGAACAATATGGTAATTTATGCATTGGTTTTATGAAATGACAAGTATTATGGACCAACTATTTATAAAAAGGGATGACACATAAAAAGGGACAGAGGGAGTATTAAGAATTCTAATTTACATCAAAATTACATATTTTTAGAATATATATAAAAAATTTATAACTACAAATATACATTATGCAAATATGATATAGAATATACATGTGACGTACATGTCCAAGTAATATATATATATATATATATATATCATTATCGTGTTTTTTTCAATGATAGAAAGGCAAAAGGCTATTAATAAGGGTAAGTGCAGAATTTGAATGACTCTAATGATTCATAATAAGGAAAATTCCAATTTTTTTTACATAGACTGAAAACTATATATAGTGAGTGGATGGTTTTGTGTTATTAGAGATTTATCGGTTAAACAAAGTGAATTTTGTGGGTTGTGCTTCCGGAGTTTTCAAAGTTGTGTGTATGGTACTGAAAGTAAGTGGTATATGTCTATATGATATAAAGAGATTGATGGAATTACAATTTGAATATTATGAGTTTAACACGCTTAATGTTTTTAATACTAGCCCATGATATTTTTTTAGGTTATGTATCCTTAAAGAAATCCAAAATTTTCTTAAGTGATGAAAGGTTAAATAAAATAAAATGAAATAAATTTTAAAATATAATCAATTTGGATTTGAAGACTAAAAGAATATTTTGATTTTTTTTTTCAATTTTTGAATATAGTAAAAAAATAGTTTTAAAATCTAATGAGATTTTTGTTAACAGTGCGAAGTGCAACCAAATTTACTAATATTTATTTATACTTGGAGAAGGAATGTAAAAAAAAGGTTGGATCTAAGCATGTTATTATCAAATTAAGTTGGACCTAAACTTTGTTTATATCTTTATTAATCATATTTATTCTTTATCTTAATTAATTAAAATGATTGGATCCATCCAACATAGGTGTATACGTCGTTTAAAGCTATATATTTATTTATGTTTAGATTAATAATACGATTCAATCTACTTCTGGTTTATAAGGTGTTTTAGATCTTAATTAAAATATATTTTAATTAAATATTTAAAAATTTCAATTGCTATGACTTGCTATTATAAATAGTCACCCTGTATTCATCTCAATGCACTACCCTTATCTAAGTTTATCAACAAAAAAAAGTTATAGATGGAGAAATCTTCATTTTCATTTAGGGTTGCCTTATTAATTGTCTTTTTGGTCTTTGCATCATGTAAATATTTCTCTCTCTCTCTCATCCCTGTTGTTTTAAGGGTGTTTTCATTCAAAGAAAAATATTTATTGAAAATGCTTTTCAGAAAAATAAGTGTGTGACTTACTTATTTTATTGTGTTCAATACCTTAGTAAAAGATATTATTCTAAATGTATTTGTATATAATCTATATAAATATTATGGGAGGTCTGATAGGGGTGGTGAGGATGAGGGTTACAGTCATGGTGGGAGTAAAGATGAGGTTGTGTGTGATACGTTGGAGGGTGGGATAACATAATCAATGTGAAATGTCACTTGTAGAACTTCTTTTTAATAAATGGAACATGAATCTCAAATAGGAGGTGGATAAATTGATTTTGACCCTTATATGATTTTGGACAATCATTCCCCCTTAAACTAGCTTTCAGAGATTTGTCGGGTCTCCAATATTGAACCCTCCAAACAAATTGTTCACACAACAGTACATACCGAACCGTATCTAGACATGTAGGGGGTGATGAATGATGAATTCCCACCGATGTGGTATTCATTCTTCATAACGAACACACCCTAAATGTTTTTCTAAATAATATTGTCAATACTAACTACAATTTTTTTATTTTTTGCTATATAATGAAGAATCATCACAAATTCTAGAGCGACACCTACAATTCTTTTTTGTGAAAAATATAGAATTGTCATCGATTTTGCCTCCGGTAATTAACAAATAACGTCATAAAACCATCAAAAATCTGTTATAGTCATTGTGAGCGACTTATTCATCATAAATATTCCGTTACAAATATATATATATATATATATATATATATATATATATATTGTGTACTACTAACTTTAGTTTATTTTACAGTCATGTTGCAAGTGGATGGTGCCATTGAGAAAAAATGATGTTAAGGAAATTGCAACAATTTGAATGTAGTACAATTTCATGTGATACCACTGCTACTTATCAAATGTATGGTTACACTGCCCCTTGTATTACTGCTTTTGGCATTCACAAATGTGCCCTATGGTAGCACAAAAACAGTCACATGAATATTACGAGTTTAAATTATATATACTATCAGTATAAATAAGTTTTACATTGTCAGATCAACTGCTATCATAAATGAAGGTGATTTGATGGTGTGAAAGATTAATATATTGACGTTTTATATAACTTAAATTCTTTATTTAAGTGTGAAAGAATAATATTTGTGGTTTTTTTCATTTCATTTTCATTTTCTCTTTCCGTGTGTGTTGTAAAACAAATAAGAATAGCACCTCAATGCAGTTATGACATTATTGTAATATTTGAATAAATATATTTCATTTTCCTTTTCCGTGTGTGTTGTAATATATTACCCAAATCATATTTTATCATATTTTATATATATGGATGGTGATCCAATCCATTTTAAATCAATCCATATTCAATCCATCCAAAGTCCGATCCAATCCGCCCATTTGCTACCCCTAATGCCAACAGATATGTAATATGTCACGCCCCGAGCCTACACCCTGGGCGGGACTGGCACTCAAGAACCATTGTTGGCCCCAAGCGAACCCTTGGCCTGACTTACTTACTCAGCGGAAGACTTTAAACATTAAGAAAAGAACTCACTTGCAAGATAACTCAACTGTCTCAAACTAAACTCATAATGCTTTAGAAATAAACATTTAACTTAGCCAAAGTGACAATTCAAATCTGAACATAAGCCAATAACAAGGTAAAGACAAATGAACTAACTGACTATCTATCTATGAAGCCTCTAATAACTGAGATGGATGTCGGGACAAGACCCACAACATCCTAATGAACTAAATAATGAAAAGCAATAAAAGGGATCCTCCGGAAGCAAGGAGGCTCACCAACTGACTCTGAGTGCTCAACTGGATCAACGGGGCCCTGGATGCTGATCCTGATTACCTGTGTCTACATCATAAAACGATGCAGGCCAAATAACATTAGTACATTGAATGTACGAGTATGCGAGGGGAATTCTAAAATAAGACATAAGCTTGGAAGAAACAAACCTGGTCTCAACTGAACTGAACTGAACTGATTTCAATATAAAGCAGTGTAAATAAATGCAGTATAAGGAAAAGCTTTAAAACATGGTTTTCAACTCTGTGTATTTAGAAATACAATAATAACTCTGGATGTATGCAAATATACAATATGAACTATGTTTGTATATGAAAATACAAATATATCTAATGTATATGAAAATACAAAATACTGTTGTGGGAGTTTCTCTAACCGACAACCATCACTTAAGAGCTATCGTGATGATACAACATTTTGCCTCACGCTGTCAGGGTCGTCCTATACCTTGCCGGGGGTATAGAACCTGAACTACTAATTGGATCCACTAGTCTATGCTAAAAAGCACTAAGGAATCATCTAAAAAGTATGACTATTTTCTACCCATGGTGGCTACATGGTTTATGGGAGATGTGAATTGTCTGAACTCTCCCCCATATCGGTGCTCAATACTACTTCCAAAATATGATATTAGCTCTTATGTTTAAAAACATACTTCTTTCGGTGATTTGAGATAATTGCTCAAAAACTTAGCTCAAAGGCTATCTGGGAAATCAAAGTTTCCACTCTTGCTTATTCATGAAAGCGTTTACTCTTTATTGAAAACTAGCTCAAAGGCTCTTTGGAAATCAAGGTTTCCCTTTTTTGTTTAAATGTGAAAACATTTTAAATCCTTTGGGAATAGATAGTCCCCATATACTTTTGAAGAAATGAACTTCAATCTTTACTCTTTACTCTTTACTCAACTTGAACTTTAAGTCTTAAAACAAAGTTAAAAGCATTTGCAAAAGACTTCTTGAAAAGACTCTAAGAACTTCCTAGACTTGACTCTTAACTTTCCTTGAATTTGAATTTATGGATTCAAGGTTATGATTCATGTTTCTGGATGATTTCTAGGTGTTTAGAAGTCATTTAGAGTAGTTAGAATCAATGGAAAGTGTTCATATACTTTAGAAGGACTTAAACGGATTGAATGAAGAAAAACTGGTGAGAAACTATGATTAGGGCGCATGTTGGGGCTCCAAAATGGCGCACTACTGGCACGCCGCCCCAGCCTGCCTGGCGCTATGGGGGCGCGTCGCGCCAGCCTTCCCTTTAGGCAAAAATCCGATGAACTTTTGGTCTCGTTTTCTGATCTTAAATCGATTAATTTCGATTCCTTTCACAAATTCACTTTATAATCAAATACTTAAGGCATATACACAACATCTAACTCAAACAACTCAAGGAAACAATACTTTAATATCAAGAAACTCCTTAATCTCAACTCATATTCAAGAACGAAATCAATTCAAGAACAACTATCAAGAACATCAAATTCTCAATCTTTTTAGGACGAAAATATGCTGATTAAACATGCTTGGCGCGTGGGTGAACTAACCCAATGCTAGGTGATCTCACACACCTCGTAGGGATCACCCCTTGACGAAATCCACAAGCTAAATCCTCACAAACGATGATTTTGGCTCTTTTCTCCTTTATTCTCCTCTTGCGTTCTTTCTCCATAAAAAAACCCTAACTCTATTTTTCAAAAGCGCAAACTGACATCAATTTAGACCCCAATTAATTACCAAAAAATGAAATTTGAAAATATAAGTTAAAAAATTAAAAAATAAATCAAAAAGGAGATAGAAGATAAATAGAAATGATGATCATAGAGGGGTGCCACATCAGACGGTTTATATCCAGCTTTATATAGATTTTGAACAACCCAACTTCAAATGGTCATCTCTCACTCATACGAACACGAAATCGCGCAAACTCAGCGGCGTTGGAAAGATTATTCCAAGATCTTTCCTACAGTATCTGGAAACATACCTAACTCATCCTGAACTATGAGTTATGGTCGTTTGAAGTTGACCAAAAACTTAACTTAACATACTTAGCAAATTTCCAGATTTTTATATTCTTTCCAAAAATGTCTATTTCCACTTTCTAACTTCTTCCTAGTTCTTTCTAGTTACGGGGTGTTACAATCAAATGTTGACATATACTGCTAATAATAGAAGGGTACACATAGTTTTCTTTTATATTATAATAAATTGATGAATGTGAAGAAGTAGAAGAAACGCAAGAAGAAGAATGAAATCATGGAGTTCATTGTTATAATTGGATGCTCAAATCCTTTTAATTTATAGGCAAAAAGTATACAGTATTGGAAAATGAAAAGTTTTTGTTTTTTCATCTTCCATTTACTTAAATGTATAATAATTTAAAGGATGTTTTAAGGGGGACGCGATTAATTGGGTATAAGACATTTAAGTTTTTGAAAATATAAATTAAAAAAATAGAAAAAAAATCAAAAAAGGAGATAGAAGATAAATAGAAATGATGATCATAGAGGGGTGCCACATCAGACGGTTTATATCCAGCTTTATATAGATTTTGAACAACCCAACTTCAAATGGTCATCTCTCACTCATACGAACACGAAATCGCGCAAACTCAGCGGCGTTGGAAAGGTTATTCCAAGATCTTTTCCTACAGTATCTGGAAACATACCTAACTCATCCTGAACTATGAGTTATGGTCGTTTGAAGTTGACCAAAAATTTAACTTAACATACTTAACAAATTTCCAGATTTTTATATTCTTTCCAAAAATGTCTATTTCCACTTTCTAACTTCTTCCTAGTTCTTTCTAGTTACGGGGTGTTACAATCAAATGTTGACATATACTGCTAATAATAGAAGGGTACATATCGTTTTCTTTTATATTATAATAAATTGATGAATGTGAAGAAGTAGAAGAAACGCAAGAAGAAGAATGAAATCATGGAGTTCATTGTTTATAATTGGATGCTCAAATCCTTTTAATTTATAGGCAAAAAGTATACAGTATTGGAAAATGAAAAGTTTTTGTTTTTTCATCTTCCATTTACTTAAATGTATAATAATTTAAAGTATGTTTTAAGGGGGAGGTGATTAATTGGGTATAAGACATTTAAGTTTTTGAAAATATAAGTTAAAAAATTAAAAAATAAATCAAAAAGGAGATAGAAGATAAATAGAAATGCTGATCATAGAGGGGTGCCACATCAGACGGTTTATATCCAGCTTTATATAGATATATAAATTTGAATAAATATATTTCATAATATGCTTAGCCCCTTCTTCAGTTTCTTTTTTCAAATTTTGAATATTACTTCCTTCTCAACATGATCTAATCATACATAAAATAATCAAAAGTAAACTCTATAAATTAAGAAGACCATTATATGGAGGATGAGGTATGTAAACAAACAAAAATATATAGGCAGAATATATAATTATCTGCCCCAAAGACTTTGAGGTCAAATTTCTAGATTTGGCTTCTCTTTATTTCTCTTTTCTCCACTTTTCTCAAAAAAATTCATCCACTTTCCTCAAATCAATTATTTGAATGAGACATATAAATCACAAATTTAAATTAATAATTGATATTTCGTAAATTAAAGTAAGCTTTATCTATAATCAGGATAATAAATATTTTATATATTTGCTCCCAAAATATAGGGCAATCCCACAATTCTAGTAATTAAATTTATTTTTTATTATATTACCATTTACTTTGTTGAATAATTAAATATTTAGTTGTTGCACTATATAACAATGACTCGAAACATTAAAGTTATACCGTAAAATAGAGAATGGGCTCTCCAACCCCTTTTTAAATTCATTGTCTATCCTACATTTATAGAGATGTGTCACGACCCAGACCGTCGTGATTGCCACCCACGCTAACCCTCTGGTGGGAGAACCACTACTACAACCCAAACCAAGCAACTAAACCAAAACTAAAGCATTTAAGTTAAATACTAAGGAAAGAAAATAGAGTTCCCATAAAGTCCAAACTGATATCTAATAACAAACTAACATTGCGGAAGTAACACCAAGAAGCTGAACAAAACATTTAAAGTTCAACAAGTCTAAACAAGAAGGGATACCACCCCAAACTAATGAACTAATCAACTAACAAGAAAAGTCTAAGTCCAAAAATGTGGACATAGACGAAAGGAGAACTCATGGAAGCCCGGAAGAACTGGCTCACCCTTGAATTCGAAGCGACGATCACTGATCTCCTAAGCGAGGTCTGTCAATAGCTGCTGGAAGATACCCTGTACTCAACAAAAATAAGAGCGAGTGCAGTATCAGTACACAACCACAGTGTACTGGTAGAATCACGCGGCTATCCCACTAAGTGCAACATAAGTAAGTCAATACAACAATATAATCACAAGCATATATCGAACATATACAATATTATCAACATTTACGAACAAGGTACAATTTTACATTTCTCAAGATACATAATTATGACAAGTCATTGGTCCTCTCATGGAACTCAAACCCAAACTGTTAGCATACCGGAACGTGGTACCTGATCCAATGATTATGCCGGAACGTGGCAACCAATCCAAGTTAATTATGCCGAACGTGGCAACCGATCTATTCAACACACCACAATCACAAGTATATCCTCAAGATCAGATATTTAAGTCATGATTTCATGGCAATTATCATTCATCTATCTCATTTACAACAAGTGTGATCAATAATGCAACATTCATATACATACATGTATCATAATGAAGCAAGAACGAACATACATCACACAATCATAGAATCACAACCATCACCTACCTCGAAACAATCTTGAAACCCTAAGAAACTTTATCCTTCCCTTTTCGGATTCGTTCCACTTGTTCTTGGTCTACAAACAATCAATAATATACGGAAATCAATAAACAATCACTAATTACCCGGATTA